>NC_044034.1:142632441-142854941 GCF_901765095.1 Microcaecilia unicolor | reverse complement strand
AAGTCTTTTCTGCATGATGCGTCCATCCACAGAATGAGCCCCAAGGCTCTGCTGCAAAAAAAACCTTTTTATTAAGCTAAAACCTATCCAGGAATGTACATGAAGTTTCAGTCATATGCTCTCAGTTCAGGTAAACAAACCACTGGCCAGGTGGCTTATCTCCTGAACCTCAAGCATACCCCGCCTCGCTCCTACACAAGCTGGCTTCAGAGACATTCCAACCTGTTCTTGAGATGTGCTTTATCTTATACATTGTTCTTGAGTGTGCCTTATCTCATGCATTGTTCTTGAGATGTGCCATATCTCATACACTGTTGCTGAGATGTGCCTTACCTCATACATTGTTCTTGAGATGTACCTTACATTCCAGCCTGTTCTTTGAGCTATACAAGGAAAGTCACTTTTGATCAAAGACAGAAGATTTTAAAAATGCATTATCGATTAAAGCAAGACTGAAAAGTAATCCTTAATATTTTCCATCACAATTGGTGAGGCAAGATTTCCCTTCACTAAATCCATGTTGGCTTTGTCTCATTAATCCATACTTTTGAATATGCTCAGTAATTTTGTTCTTTATTTAGTCTTTACCATTTTTCCCAGCACCGATGTCAGGCTCACCGGTCTATAATTTTCCGGATCACCTCTGGAACCTTTTTTAAAAATCAGCGTTACATTGACCACCCTCCAATCTTCCGGAACCATGCTTGATTTTAAAGATAAATTACATATTACTAACAATAGTTCCACAAGTACTCAGGGATGAATACCATTCGGTCCAGGAGGTTTGCTAGTCATCAGTTTGTCAAATTGCGCCATTACATCTTCCAGGTTTATAGAGATTTCATTCAGTTTTTCTGACTCGTCAGTTTTGAATACCATTTCTGGCACCTGTATCTACCCATATCTTTCTCAGTGAAGACCGAAGCAAAGAATTCATTTAATCTCTCTGCTATGGCTTGTCTTCCCTGATTGCCCTTTTTACCCCTTGGTCATCTACCAGTCCAACTGATTCTTTTGCCGGCTTCTTGCTTTTTAATATACCTAAAAAAATGTACTATGTGTTTTTGCCTCCAACGCAATCTAACTGGCTACGAGGGGAGGGTATGGGAAGATGGGAAAAGAGAGGTTTGATGCTGGTCACAAGAGGGGGGAAATGGGGAGAATAGGGAACCACAGAAAGGATATAATGAACATGGGGGAAGATGGTTGGTGGGCATAGAGACAGAAGAAATGTCAAATGGACAAGAGAGCCTTGCAAGAGAGTTAAGAGAAGATAGAAAAAGCAAAAAACCAAAGACTGAGACAAACATGATTATAAAAATAGAATGACCAGACAACAAAAGGTAGAATGTTTTCTTATTAGAATGTGTCAGATTTTGTAATGTACATCTCAGAGGCATATGATCACACAAAGAAAGTCCATAAAATTATTTATTCAGCACAATAGATATCTAATAGTCTAACACATATGTGTTTTGCCCATGCAAGGGCTGCATCATGGGACTACAAGGACTGTTAATAAATAAACACATACACACACGTTAGTTGAATTGAGTTCTTATGATTTTTACTAATATGACAGAATAGATTAAACTAACACATACCAATTAAAACATGAAACAAGTACATATTAAAGCAAACATATTAATATCAATGTATAAATAAATGGATGTCAGAAAACTCATGTCAGACAACAATGGCAGTGGAATAAAGACAAATCTACCCAAGTGGTGTGTCAGGTAGCTTCTCCTATTTGGTAAAAACTAAGAGGCATAGACATAGTTAAAAGGTAAAAATGAGTGAATACATTAATAAGCTTAAACAGTATGTATTTAAGACCATATAAAAGTAAACTGGTCTATATTTAAAAAAAAAAAGTATAACCTAGCAGCTCTCTCTCCAAAATAGCGGCCTGCAATGGAAGCTTCTTGTAATGAAACTGCTTACACTGACTCGCTACAGCTTTTCAAGTTTCAAACTCAGATGAGTCAGATGTCAAGCCTTAAAATTAAAAAAAACTTCTTAAAACCATCTAAAAGCTTGCTGTGCAGCATCATCCAGGTAGGCAAATGGATGATATAATTCAATCATTAACAGGTCTTTTTACTAAGGTGTGCTAATGAATTAGTGTGCATTAAGGGGTCCTTTTACTAAGGCGTGCTAAAAAGTAGCCCACGCTATTTAACCCATGTGCTGTGGCCACCTTTTGCATGCCAGTAAAATGCTGCTTTTTTTAATGGTTACATGATAATTTCCCCATTAGTGTGTGGACATTACTGCAGGAGCCTTTACCACCCCTTATTTAGGAGGTGGTAAGGGCTCCCATGCTACTCCCATGCTAATTGGGTAGTGTGCAGTAATGTGCCTGCACTACCTGATTAACGCAGGCATGCCTAATCTCTGCCCATAGGGATTAGTGCGCACTAATCCAAAAACTACAGCGGGATGGCTCAGCGCGTCTCACGGTAATGCCCTTTTAGTGTGCAGTAGGCCCACATTAGACCTACCGCACCTTAGTAAAAGGGCCCCTGTTCTGCCCTCATTTGCATGGACGCAGGTTGCTTATTGTTTATATGTATATGTTAGACATTATTTATATCAGATTGCATTGCCTGTAGCAGTCTACAGTGTTTGTGCCCTTAAAAAAGGCAGGAATAGAGAGAGCCTATCAGGTAACAGAACAGATCAGCCCCCAAGTGCCATGCAGCCAGGGCCACTGAGAGACTGAGCTGGGCCCAGGGCAAGGCCGTCCCATCCGCCCTCCCTCTAAGGCCGCCACCCCCCCCCCCCCAATCGCTACTTAGGCTTCTGGTGCCACAATCCCCAGTCTCCACCTGCCCACCCCCAGCCCCGTCGACAGCCCCCCTCCACCCACCACCGGGCCCCCTCCATTCAAATCGGCAGCGCCTCACCTCCGTGTGAAAGCGCAGCGCCGGCAGATCGCCTCCCTTCGGGCCTTCCCTCCCTGTGTCCCACCCTCGTGGAAACAGGAAATTACATCAGATGAGGGCGGGACACAGGGAGGGAAGGCCAGAAGGGAGGCGATCTGCCGACACTGCGCTTTTACATGGAGGTGAGGCGCTGCCGCTTTGAATGCAGGGGGCCCAGTGGCGGATGGAGAGGGGCTGTCGACGGAACTGAGGGTGGGTGGGTGAGACCGGGGACTGTGGCGCCAGGTCCCCCTTGGAGGCCCGGGCCCGAGAAATTTTGTCCCCCCAGCCCCCCTCTCAGCGGCCCTGCATGCAGCCCACAGGGATACAATCAAGGGGCAATCAAGGAAGACAAAGACATAGCGGAGAGATTGAATGAATTCTTTGCTTCGGTCTTCACCGATTTGGGTAGGATACCAGTGTCGGAAATGGTATTTCAAGCGGACGAGTCGGAGAAACTTATTGACTTCACGGTACACCCGGAGGACGTAATGGGGCAGTTCAGCAAACTGAAGAGTAGCAAATCTCCTGGACCGGATGGTATTCATCCTAAAGTACTGATAGAACTGAAAAATGAGCTTGCGGAGCTACTGTTAGTGATATGCAATTTATCCTTAAAATCGAGCATGGTACCGGAAGATTGGAGGGTGGCCAATGTAACACCAGTTTTCAAAAAAGGTTCCAGGGGAGATCTGGGAAATTATAGACCGGTGAGTCTGACATCGGTGCTGGGGAAAATGGTAGAGGCTATTATTAAAAACAAAATAGCAGAGCACATCCAAGGACATGGATTACTGAGACCAAGTCAGCACGGCTTTTGTGGGGGGAAATCTTGCCTGATCAATTTACTTCAATTCTTTGAAGGAGTAAACAAACATGTGGACAAAGGGGAGCCGGTTGATATTGTGTATCTGGATTTTCAAAAGGCATTTGACAAGGCTACAGAGGAAATTGGAGGGTCATGGGATAGGAGGAAATGTCCTATTGTGGATTAAAAACTGGTTAAAGGATAGGAAACAGAGAGTGGGATTAAATGGGCAGTATTCACAATGGAGAAGGGTAGCTAGTGGGGTTCCTCAGGGGTCTGTGCTAGGACCGCTGATTTTTAATATATTTATAAATGATTTAGAAATGGGAGTAACTAGCGAGGTAATTAAATTTGCTGATGACACAAAGTTATTCAAAGTCGTTAACTTGGCGACAGGATTGTGAAAAATTACAGAAGGACCTTACAAGACTGGGAGACTGGGCAGCTAAATGGCAGATGACGTTTAATGTGAGCAAGTGCAAGGTGATGCATGTGGGAAAAAAGAACCCAAATTATAGCTACGTCATGCAAGGTTCCACGTTAGGAGTTACGGATCAAGAAAGGGATCTGGGTGTCATCGTCGATAATACACTGAAACCTTCTGCTCAGTGTGCTGCTGCAGCTAGGAAAGCGAATAGAATGTTGGGTATTATTAGGAAAGGTATGGAAAACAGGTGTGAGGATGTTATAATGCCGTTGTATCGCTCCATGGTGCGACTGCACCTTGAGTATTGTGTTCAATTCTGGTCGCCGCATCTCAAGAAAGATATAGTAGAATTGGAAAAGGTGCAGCGAAGGGCGACTAAAATGATAACGGGGTTGGGCTGCATGACATTCAGTGCATGCTAATCCTGTTAGTGAATTTTAGTATAAAGACCCCTAAATGAAGCATTTTGCTTTAAAATCAATCTGTGGCGATCTCAAACACTAGAAATCGCTGATGCTTCCAAAAATTGATCAAAGTCCACTAAATCAATGAAGGAACATCCAATTAGCTGACTCACATTGCTTTTGTGATTTTAAAACCTTAAAATCACTTAAACATTAAAAATGCTATGCATTCCAAACTATCGCCTATGTTTACTAAGCGGCGCTATGGGCGCATTAGTGTTTTTAATGCGTATAAATGGTGTATGCACGTTAAACGCTAATGCACCCATGGAAATGTATAGGCCCGTTAATGTTTAACACACCTTAAATTTACAGGCGAGTTAAAAACGCTAACGCACCTTAGTAAACATACTGTTATATGTTCCGATAATATTATTGCGTTCCAGTGATGGCATTATGTGTTCCAACCACAGAGAATCACTGGAAAACAGCTTGGAGAATCAGAGATGATTCAAAACATAGAAATTATCAATAAAAATGTATTGAATGAATGGTATAAAAACAATTAAAAAACAAACATAATTAATAAAACAATCATATGCACAGATCAATATAGGAAAAAAATTAACTTATAAAACAAATAACTAAATGGTCAAATAAAAACCTGAGCTTAAAGACAAAACTGTAGACAGTCAGTGTAAGCAATATTTGGGGCACCTTTTAATAGGTAGGATCCTTGTTTTTGAAATTAGTGCTGGCATGGTAGATTTGCTCTAGGTTCTGAATAACTTTTGCTCTAAGTTCTGAATAACTTTTTCTTTGTAATAGATTTTTGTATTACTTCACAATATGCTTGGTACCGAGAGGGTTTATGTTGTTGTTACTAAGATTAAAAAGACCAGGGCTCTTCAGCTTGGAGAAGAGACAGCTGAGGGGAAATATGATAGAAGTTTATAAAATACTCAGTGGAGTGGAAATGGTATAAGTGAATCACTTGTTTACTTTTTCCAAAAATACAAGGACTAGGGGAGACACAATGAAGCTATTAAGTAGTAAATTTAGAACAATACTCATTGTCAGAGAATGTGGTAAAAGCAGTTAGCTTAGCAGGGTTTAAAAAAAGGTTTGGCTCATTTCCTACAAGAAAAGTCCATAAGTCATTAAGATGGACTTGGGAAAATTCACTGCTTTTTTTCAAGGATAAGCAGCATAAAATCTTGTATATTGCCAAGTAGTTATGACCTGGATTGGCCACTGTTGGAAACAGGATACTGGGCTTGATGTACTTTGCCTATCCCAGTAATGGCAAGTGAGGCTTATGTTCGTACTCTGCATCCATTGTTGAGGAAAGGCCAGGAGGGTCTGTGGATGCAGATTTTATTTAGCTTTAGTATCATATGAAGGAAGCATATATGTGTTGGGGGACTGTAGCTCAATGGGAGCTGAAGAGTGCAATCTCTTGTACTTCCCCTAGTCCTCAATGTAGCCTGCAAGCACTGAAGCCCACCCTGCTATCCTTGTTGCTGTGTTAGTAGTGGGGTACAGCAGGGGTTTTCAACTCTGTGCTCGGGGCACACCCAGTCAGGATATTCCTATTGAATTCAATGGACTATCTTGAAAATCCTAGCTGGCTGGGTGTGTCCCGAAGACTGGGTTGAAAATCTCTGAGGTAGAGGCAGAGCATGGCGTGGGGCAGGGCAGAGGCAGGGTATGGGTGTAATAGGTGGCAAGTTTTTCTCTTTCAAAAAGTTAGCTACCCTAGTGCCCACCCATTCTACCTGTTGGCCTACCACAAAATTGCCTTCTAGCTATGCCACTGTTTTACAAATTATCCAATTAATTGTAACTTTGTTCTCTATTTATGATGTTTACTGTAGGATTTACTAACCTGCAATACTTTACCGCAGTTTTGAAAATCTTTTAATAATTTTCCTTGCATTGCTGTGGCTGGAAAGGTGGCTAAATTTAACTGATAAACAGGGAGAAAAGATCTCAGAAGTCAGTGGCAAAATACTGCTAAAGCCACTTAGGGCCTTGTACTGCACCAGGAGCCATGCTGGCTCCATCAGCATTGCCAAGTGGGAACTGCTAATGCAGCTTGATAAGAGGCACTTAATGCAGTGACTATGGATGATGTCCAATTTGGCTCCAATTTCATTCATAGGTCAAAAACTTCCCAAATTTTTACATTTTTGTGTGTACATCTTTATGTGTATTCAAATTCTCCAACACTTAAAAAAGGATCCTACAAAATAGATACTTTTTTCATATGTGTAAAGCTCAATAAGGATTCAAAAAGTGAGCACTTATCTTATAAATTAATGAAAGAATCACAATGGGGGCCTCCAGAGTCTCTGTCCCTCCACCCCCTTCACCAATGTTCCAGCATCTCTCCTTCTACTTAGTAAGTCCAGCATTTCTTGAGTTTCTGCTGGCAGATCCAGTATTTTTCCTCGTCTCTTTCCCTCCTGTTCCCCATTGGATCAAGCATCTTTCTATCTCTTCCCCCCCCCCCCCCCAAGAGGTTCAGCAGCTCGAGTCTCTCTTCCTCTCCCAGTCCAAGCAGTGCCTCTCCCACTGCATCTCTCTTCCTCCCTCCCATCCCCTGTCCATCTAGCATCTTTCCCTTTCTCCCTACACAACACTCCCCCTGTACCCCAGGTCCTGAAATCTGCCTTCACTCATAGCAGCCAGTTCTGTGGGTGGTATAAGTGACTGAGCTCCCCCAATATTGAGCAAACTCCTTGACTGTGTCCAAGGATCGGATAATTTTCAGTGAGTTTAGCACTCCCTATCTTTTTGAAAAGTTGGCTGCTATGCCTTCACTGATGAGCGGCAGCCACAATGACTCAGGCAAGCGGCTTCTGCCTGGATCTAGAGCCTTCTCTCGACTGTGTCCCACCTCCTATGATGTGACTTCTGTTGCCTCATGGGTGGGATGCGGCCATGCCAAGGGGAAGGCCCTGAGTGTAGGCAGAGACCACTTGTTTGAATCACTGTGGCTGTTCCTCAATGGTGTGCTGGAGCCGGAGCCGTCTCACACCGGCTCGCAAGAGCCGGTTGTTAAATTTGCTCGGCTCTTGCGAGCCGGTTGTTGAAACGCGCGAGCCGGCTCTCCTCCCTCTGGATCCGGTCCCTGTCCCTCATGAATTCTTTGGGGCAGGCAGTCTTGCCTGCCCACTGCAAGTGCTGACTCTCCCCCGCTGGCGCTGCAGGTTCGCACTTTAAAAATGGCCGTCGAGACTTCCAGAGGCGGCCTCGCGAGACTTCTGCTGAAGCCTTGGAGGTCGCCCTTGTAAGTCTTGGTGGCCATTTTGAAGTGCGAACCTGCAGCGCCAGCGGGGGAGAGTTAGTGCTTGCAGCGGGCAAGCAAGACTGCCTGCCCCGAAGAATTCGTGAAGTCGCTGACGTGAGGGACAGGGACCGGGACCGGATCCAGAGGGAGGGAGGGAGGAGGGAGGGAGGAGAATTTGCCGAACAACTCAGGAGGGGGTGGCAGGGGAGAGAAGGGAGTCGCTGGGCATTTGTGAATGGAGGGGAGGGGAGAGAAGGGTCGCTGGGTATAGGTGCATGCAGGGCAGGGGACAGGAGGGTCACTGGACATGGGTGGATGGAGGACAGGGGAGAGGAGGGTCACTGCTGGACATGGGTGGATGGAGGGCAGGGGAGAGGAGGGTCGCTGGGTATAGGTGCATGCAGGGCAGGGCAGGGGACAGGAAGGTCACTGGACATGGGTAGATGGAGGGCAGGGGGAGAGGAGGGTCACTGGGTATAGGTGCATGCAGTGCAGGAGGAGAGAAGGGTCACTGGACATGGCTGGATGGAGGGCAGGGGGAGAGAAGGGTCGCTGGACATGGTTGCATGCAGGGCAGGGGAGAGAAGGGGAGAGAGAAGAAATGCTGGACATGGATGGAGGGGAGGGAAGAGTGAGGAAGGAGATGAGATGAGGGAAAAGGAAGAGAAAAACTGCACATGGATGAAGAAAATAGGCAGAAGCTGAGGACCAGAAATGAAGATAGGAGGAAAGGAAAGAAATAAATGGAAAGGAAGCCCTGGAAACGGAGTTAAGTGGACAGATAGCAGCAGAATCGGATACTGGGCCAGCATGATCAGAAAAACAGTCACCAGACAACAAAGGTAGAAAAAAAATCATTTTATTTTCATTATAGTGTTTGGAATATGTTCACTTTGAGAATCAGATGCTCAACATTAAAAGTTTATATTTATTTACTTATTTATGGCATTTTATCGCACATTAAACATGAATTAGATTGGAACCTGGGATCATTTATTTTTTTTTCCTGGAGTAATGCATTGCCACCCCCCCCCCCCCCCAGGCTCTCTCCCCAGCTATAGCCAGCTCTGCAATTTGGGGGGGGGGGGCGCAGAGGGGGACTGGGGAGAGAGCCTGTTGTTAAACATTTACCAGCACACCACTGCTGTTCCTTGTCAGCGATGGCACATTTCAGGACCTGGTGGTGCAGGGAAAGACGCTGGATGGACCTGCGGGGGAGGTTGAGAGAAAGAGGCAACAGGACAGTCACTGCACTGGAAGAGGAAGGGAGAGGAAAAGAAGAGAAAGTGCTGCGGCATCAGGGACAAAAAAAATGGCTTTTCACTGCCGATTTTGAGGGTCTGCCAGCAGCCAGCAACTCTACTCTTCTATACTCCATCATACACAGGGGCAACCCATCCCAGTTCACCTAAAGATCACCTCAGCTCTAGCCATTTTGTTTTTTTGCCACTGGCAGTTTTGTCTGTAGTGGCTGTCAGTGCAGGCCTCTACCAGTCTACTATTTCACAGTGTATATCATCTAGTTCCTTACAGCCTCTCTCACCAATGCCTCTGACTGCATATTTATTTATTTAGATTTTGCTCACACCTCTTTCAGTAGTAGCTCAAGGTGAGTTACATTCAGGTACTCTGGATATTTCTCTGTCCCAGGAGGGCTCATAATCTAAGTTTGTACTGGAGGCAATGGAGGGTTAAGTGACTTGCCCAAGATCACAAGGAGCAGCAGTGGGATTTGAACTGACCACCTCTGGATTGCAAGACTGGTGCTCTAACCACTAGGCCACTCCTCCACATAGCCATCCATGGTGTAGCCAAGCACCAAACAATATGAAATGGATCATCTGTCCTGGAGTCACAGACTGCATATGGGCCCATCAAGCTCTCAAGAGGGAGGGAAACCACCTATCACAACAGAAAGGCCTTTCACTCCCTAAACATGCATTGCACCTCGCAGGGCCCAGAGTCATCACTGAGAGGAGGTTTGCCCAGTTCAATAGCTGCTTCCAGTGCCTGCACTGATCTGGGGGAGCACTAGTGTACAGCACAGCCAAGGTATGCCACGTGCTTAACAACATGGCTGAAAGAAGCAGACTATCCCATCCAGAGGGACCTGACCTGCAAGACTAGAGCACAGATAAGGATGATGAACCACCCATATAGGAGGAGCCAGCCTATCCCCACCACCTACACCAGACAGCAAAGAACAAATTCATACACAAGCATTTTCTGTGACGATATGTGCTTATATTTAAAATAAAATTGCTGAATCAAATAGCCCACAACAGTCAGAGTGTTTTTAAATGGCAACAGCCACAGACTGATTTATGCCACTATATTTAATACCAGACCATGTCTGGGCACCAGCATTGAAAATCCAGGCATATATGGGTAAGTGCAGGCATTTAGCCTGATTCTGACCAATATTCAGCTGGGACCCACATAAGCTTAACTGGGCATGGAAAATGCAGTCCTATTTGCCCACTTAACTATGTGGACACCAGTTCTGAATATGACTAGTTTTGGTTACCTGGCTCCTCCCTGACTCCACCCACAGACATCACCCAGGTAGTACCATGGCAGTCAGAACCAATATTCAGCAATGCTGCCCACTTATATGCTGCTGAATATTGGCAGTTGGCCCATTCAACATGGTTTAAACTCCCCTCCCTATATCCCAAAATTTGAATCCCATTCAGTGCACAACTGCTCCTCCCACCTACCTTCATAGATGCACCCTACTCCCCCCCCCTTCCTTTTCCATATCACCTACCTCTTGTACCTTTAGCACTCTCCACCCTATATACAAGCCTGCTGCTACACTGTTCAGGGATGCTGAATAGGGTGTTACTGCTCTCAGAAGACACCTTAGCCAGCAGACCAGCACATTGTGCAGCCCTATTGAAGTCAGGGAACACCAGTGTTCCTTGTGCAGTACCGAAGGCCACTGACGTTGGCTGGAATGGTGGAGGTGTTGGACTTGTAACTTCAGAGCCTAGAGAGGATGATGAGATGGTAGCCTCAGACTTTGAGGTGAGCTGTCCCAAGGTATCAGGCACTGCCTCTCCAGCAGTGGTGGTGATCCCCGATGTTGTCTGAAAAGATACCAGAGTGGTGGACTGTGCCTCTAGGTCTCTGTGCAGGGTGCTAACCTCCTGGGTGAGGGTTTGGAGACAGCTCTCAATTTGGTCATTTTGTTGTATCTGCTTCTTGTGCAGGCGACCTATTTAGACACAGCCAGCATTCTCTCCTGCTGGTCAAGGAGGTAGCAATTCTACTCCAAGAGCCACTCAACACAGATGGCCAACTGCTGACTCCAGCAACCTGCCTAGCAGTGTATACCATGATCACCTCCTGTACCACCCGCTGCTTTTATAGTATCATCATGAGATGGGGAAGGTGATAGAAGAGGCTCATCTCCCATGTCCTTCTTCATCTGCTGTGCCCAATCCAGTGGTGGCTGAGGCACCTGGCTCCTTCTCCGAGTGGACATCAATGGGAGCTGCCCCATCACTGTTGCCTCTGTCAAATGCTGCCAGTTGACTTGGACCCTCCTTAGTATTAGATGGCATGCCCCCTTTATCTTTTTTAAAATTCTATTTTATTTTTACATTACACAAATAGTATATGAACTCTCTTTTGGGACTTCCAGTGAGCAGGGCGGACTTGTTTAGCTTTGCTCCATGCATCTCCCCCCACTGAACTCTATTTTCCATCCTGGTACAGAGTTTCTTAGGCCTGCTCTGTGCTTGGAGGTTTGAGTTTGCCTGACTGGCTGCTGCGGGGCGATACTGAAGCAAGTTAAGCTGAGACCTGGTCCCTCCATCAGAGATATGTATGCTGCCAAGCAGCCTAAAGATGGCATGGGGGGCTGAACTCCTAGTCCTGCAAGGCCTAGCTCCTTGCCACATGCTTCTCCCTGCGCGTGGCAATCCTGACCCCGGCTATGCATAGCTTTTGAGGGAATTCCGGGAGGCTAAGAACGAGATAGTAGAGTTGGTGATTGTGCAGTTGGAAGAAAAGCTAGAAACCTTTTCAGCACATTTGAAGACTGTGGAGGTGAAGGCTAAACTTCTGGAGCTGGAGGAAGACTGGGCCAGAGAGAAACAAGATAAGGTGTACTTCCTAGCAGTGGTTGGAGGAGTTGTTTAATAAGATGGAGAAGCAGGAAAACAGAAGTAAGAGATCTAATTTGCGCATTGGACTCTCTGAGGGCTATGAGGGCCCTAATGTAGTGTCCTATGTTCAGAAATTCCTGCATGCATGTTTTTCCGCCACCATAGGCGGTCGGTGGCCCAATTGTTTGGGGAGGCTAAAGGGGGCGGAACTTACCTCCATAATTGTCTGACAACACACAGAAAAAAAAAATAAGTAAAAATAAAATAGTCACAATTAAATTTAGTCATTTATTAAATTTAGATATTAGGTATGTATCATATGTCAAAGAATAAAGTGGTTGCTCAAAGCATATACTAACCACAATCGCTCAACTGCAAAACACTATGCACAACTTTGTGCAAAAACACACTCAGAACCTTACTGTACCATAAATATTACACTGGGCAGACCCTAATACACCAATATACCACCCATACAGAAAATGCAGACCGTCAACAATATGAAAAAGGGATCATAATATCATAATTCTCACGTAGAGCCACAAAACACCCTTTTAGGGTGGATAGTGTTCACAATGAGCTCCTTTTATTAACGACCATATGTAGATCCTTCAAGAGGTAGTGTGTCATGATTTAGGCTCTACACCCTTTCTGATGTTTTGGTGCCACCTCAGTAAGGCCAACACACAATCTCTCCACTGCAAAACACTATACACAAACTTGTGCAAAAACACACTCATAACCTTACCAAACCATAACAGCACTAATTCCAAGAACAGGACGAGCTACAACTAGAAAAATTGAAACTTACATGCAAAATATCACAGATGCACATTTCCAAAAGCTGACATATTCCAATTAATAAATTCTGAATATAATACTTTTTTCTACCTTTGTTGTCTGATCATTTAGTTTTTCTATTCGCTTTGGTCCCAGTGTCTTCTGTTTTATGCAGTGTCTTCTTTCCATTTGATATTTTTTCTCTCACCATGTCCACCATTCTCTTGTGTCCTTATGCGTCCTGTCTACCACTTGTAGCCCTGTCCCTATCCTTCCTCCAGTTTCAGCATCTGCCCTTAAAATGTTCCGATCCAGCCCTTAAATTCAGCAGTTTCCCCATCTATGTCTTTGTCTTGCCCTGCATTTCCCTCTCTTTTTCCCTATCCCCTGCTGTGATCAGTATTGCCCCTCTGTGTCACTAACCCACCCCCCTCCCCGTCCAGTGGTGCACCTTTGTGTTCTTATCCCGTTCCCTCCATATCTCACATCTCTTGTTTCCCTGTCACTCTCCTCTCTCTTCCCTTCTTCCCCCACCCTGGGGCCAGGATGTCTCCCTCTTTCATCCCCCTCCCCTCCCCCACAGTTCAGTATGTCTCCCTTCTAGGTCTCCAGGGTCTTCCCCCCCCTTTCTTTACCTAGTCAGTCAATCAGTCTTTCCCTTGCCCCCACCCTCCAAGCTGATCCAGCATCTATGTATCCCTCTCGGCCTCTCCCTCTCCTTCCATCACCTCTTCCTGTCTGTCTCTCCCTGGGGTTTTAATACACTGTTAATCAGACATACATAACAAAATCACTAATTAAAAATCATAGTCAAATATCCAAAGTTAAAATATAAATTAGAACAGAGCGATATATATAAACATAATAAAAGTACTTGCATAAATAATAGCCTTGCACAGAGAAAGGTCATATAAAAACATATGAGCATGTATAAGATCATAACACAATTATATCAAACAGTGATGCATGTGAAATTGCATTTTAGATATAATGGTTGTGATGCTTACAGAAAAGCTGATAATGTGTATAATAAAATAGTTTTTATCTTGTGCATGAATGCCCAGATAACTAGTGAACACAGATCACAAATGAAAATAGAAGGGACACATACCTAATAAGGGGTGAAAAAGTGCTTCCCCTTAGTTAGCAAATCCAAATCCAAGACAGCCTAAAATGTTAAAATTCCAAATCAACCTCCAGTATCAGCTTATTACACAATCCTCATAGGTGCCCCGAAGCCCGAAGCTGTGACCTTTCCTCGCCTTTTCCACCGCCGCCCCCCCCCCCCCCGCCCCGCTGAGCCCACCCTCAGCTCCCCGACCTTTCCATTCCTGCCGTGGCCGCCCGGCGTTTAAACCATTTAAGTTGCAGCGACGGCTCACCTCCGCACCAGCCTTTCCCTTCTCGCTTCTCGCTCAGTGTCCCGCCCTCGCGGAAACAGGAAATACCTCATCAGAGGAAGGCGGAACACTGAGCGAGAAGTGAGAAGGGAAAGGCTGGAGCAGAGGTGAGCCGTCACTGCAACTTAAAAAGGTTTAAACACCGGGCGGGAATGGAAAGGTCGGGGAGCTGAGGGCGGGCTCAGCTGGGGGTGGGTGGTGGCGGAAAGGCAAGGAAAGGTCAAAGCTTGGCTGGGGAGGCTTAGCCTCCCCAAGCCTCTTATACGGGGCGCCTATGTCCCCATTAGTTTCTCCATTTCCCACATCCATTTTCATTTACTTCTCTGTCTCTCTTCCTCTCCAATAAGAGACATTCTAGTAGTGTTAAAAACAAATTATGTAGGTAGTTGTACTGCATAAGGAAAAAAATCAATTATCCTTTGTTAAATAAAATGTAAAATATAAATACATGGTTGCTGTCTTGTAGGAAACGGAGTTTCTTGTTTAATTGTGTTCCGCCCACTTTCCAAGAAATTGCCTAGTTTATGGCTGGAGTTAGTTTTATGAAGATAAAGTTTAATGGGGCTTTTTCTAAACAATATTAAGTTAAACTTTCTTTCCTCAAGTTAGCAAAATTGTAAGCGACAGTGAGTATAGTCAATTGATTTTCCACCCACCAGAAACAATGCTGAGAGACTGAATCAATGCAAATGTCTGTAAACTCCCACCTACATTTTATCAAATAGGAAAGTTTTGCAACACACACTTCATATCAGAGTCAATTTGTTTTACTGGGATAGTGGGTGGACGGAGCAGTATAAGACAAAGGAGACAAAAAGGCTGGTGAAAATGCAGAGTAAAGAACAGGCAACAGTGACCACATAATAAACATTGTGTAAAATAAGTGACCATATAACAGTGACTATATAATAAAATTATTTATTTATTTAGATTTTGCTTACATGTTTTTCAGTAGTAGCTCAAGGTGAGTTACATTCCGCACACTGGATATTGCTCTGTCCCTGGAGGGCTCACTAAGTTTGTACCTGAGGCAATGGAGGGTTAAGTGACTTGCCCAAGATCACAAGGAGCAGCAGTGGGAATTAACCTGGCCACCTCTTGATGTCAAGACTAGTGCTCTAACCATTAGGCCACTCCTCCACTCCACATTGAATCAAATAAGTGACCATATAACAGTGACAACATAATAAACATTATATCAATTAAGTGACCATATAACAGTGACCATATAATAAGCATAATATCCTACAAAATATTTACAACTGCAGTCTTGAAAGGCAAACATATCCAAAAGGTATCCCTTCCCCATGTCTGTGCTGTACCTTATTCTTACTTGATGAACAAAGGTCTGTTGCACTAGTCAGATCTCCTACTTCCTCATTCACAGGCAGATGATCAAAAGTCCCGAGCTGTTCCAAACAGCGCTCTAAAATAGCGCTAGAACAGCGCAGGGCTTTACTGCACTGATGATCAGAGATAATGCATGCAAATTAAAGCAGCGCAATTATCTCTGATCATGGGGTAGAAGTGCTGGCGAATTGTGGTTCAGCATGCGCTCTGCACAATCCTCCCGCACTTGTTTGACAGGTCTGGGCTGTCAAAAGCCCAAACCTGTCAAACACAGGGCTGGAGGTCCATGGGACCACCAGGCCCTGACTACCCCTGCCCCAAGCAACGGGGGCTGGAGGTCCAGCGGACCTCTGGTCCCCCCGACGATCCCACCCCCCCAGGTTCAGGGAAGGCTGGAGATCCGGTGGGTCTCCAGCCCCCCCCCCCAAACCCCCAGAAAATGGTTCGTGGTGGTCTAGTGGCCGCCGCTGGCCAAAGCAGCGACAGGGGGGGGGGAGCTGGAGGTCCGGTGGACCTCCAGCCCACCCCAACTCCCCCCCAGCGTTGTCCGACCAATCCCTGGTGGTCCAGCGTAAAGCACAACCCCCTCCCGGCCCCCTACCTTAGTTGGAGGAGGGACACAGCCTGCGTCCCTCCTCTTCTTTGGGTTGATGCCGCCGCAAAATGGCGGCGCCCAGCCCTGCCCAGTGCGTCCTGGGATGCACTGGGCGGGGCTACAGACCATGTAAGGGAATCGTTCCCTTACATGGTCTGTAGGCCCCGCCCAGCGCATCCCAGGATGCACTGGGCGGGGCTGAGCACCGCCATTTTGCGGCGGCATCAACCCAAGGAAGAGGAAGGAGGCAGGCTGCGTCCCTCTTCCAACTAAGGTAGGGGGGCCGGGAGGGGGTTGTCCTTTACGTTGGACCACCAGGGATTGGTCGGACAATGCTGGGGGGAGTTGAGGTGGGCTGGAGGTCCACCAGACCTCCAGCCCCCCCGTCACTCACTGGGTGGGAGGGGGTTTGGCCAGTGGCGGCCACTAGACCATCAGGGACCATTTTCTGGGGGTTTGGGGGGGCTGGAGACCCACCAGAACTCCAGCCCTCCCTGTACCTGGGGGGGGGGATCATTGGGGGGATCAGAGGTCCGCCGGACCTCCATCTCCCTGTTGGCAGGTTTGCTTTGGGGGGGGGAATGGGGGCCTGCCAGCATGCAATTGCATGCTGGACAGGGCTCACCATTCCTCCCCAATGATCTGCAAACCCTAACGCCAGCTCGGAGCTGGCGTAGGGTTTGCTGCAGCCAGCGACCCAAATTTTGGCGTGCTGGTCATTAGGGATGAATGTGCTGAGCCCTGTTTAGCACGCATTTGCATGCTACTTGCGCAAAGAGCCCTCGAGTGTGTTGTTTCACGCGCTCGAGGGCTCTAATCATGGGGTGGTAGCAAATGCCGGCACTAGTATGGTGCTAACAGCCTCTAGCGCCGGCATTTGCTTTTGATTATGAGGGCTTCAGTAGTCAGCCCTGATGATAGTTTCATGCAGACAATACAACAGAAGAAAATAGGGTAGGGCCAGAGAGAAAAGTGGCCCAGTCCTTTCTACTTTCATCATATGCTACGAACATTTTTACAACAGTTGTTCTTTTGCAAAACCCACATTTCCTGACATAGTTACCCCTCAAAGCCCAAAAAGGACAGAATGAACTGAACTGAACTGAACAAAGATTGTGAAGAAGGTTCTTTTTATGTTTTTTGGAGAACTAACTTTTATGAGAACTCAGAAATGCCTTTATGTCTTTAGTTAGGGTAGTACCTGCACATCACATTATTAAAAAGCAAATTCATTTGAATTATACCAGCCATTCCATCCACCTCCTTCTCGAAAGAATGAATACCTTTCCATCTTGGGCTGGATTTAAAATAAAATCCTCTAGATTAGCCAAGCATGCAGTATAATGTTTCAAAGTACAAGGTGAAATGTCCTTCTTTCTGTACCCAAGCACGTTATGTTTGTAAAGTAGTACAAGCTAGAGAAAAAAAAAGTTTCTCTTTGCAAACGGTTCACCCAATCTAAACTGATTATTTACTTTTTTTGATGTGCAGGTTCTATCTATATCATTTTGTCATTTTTGTCATCTTTTCATTTACTCTTTTCATGATATTTTTTAATGCTTTTACTGCTTATTTTCCTTGGTCATTTGGACAACTACGTAGAAAACTTCAGACATAGGGTAAAATCACAACTTTCCAGCACACAAAAGAAAATCTTACTCCACCAGAAAGAGTGACCATAAGAACTCTATAAACTAACAAACGCATTATCATCAAATCCGCAGACAAAGGAGGTGTAGTGTTAATTATGGACACACAAAAATACATTGAAGAAGGGCACAGACAGCTCTCAGACAATACATACTACAGGAAACTAACTGAGGACCCCACGCAGGATTATACAAAGCAGCTAAAAGACCTAATCAGAACATTTCCTAAACAAGTACAGCCACATCTGAAGAAACTCATACCAAACCAGCCTTCTGTGGGCACATTCTACATGCTGCTCAAAATCCACAAACCTGGAAACCCTGGCAGACCAATCATATTGGGTATTGGCACACTCATGGAGGAAATATCTGGACTCAAAGAGGGAATTCTGAAACCTCTCGTGCACAAAACAAACAGATTCATACAAGACACCACAGACTTTCTGAATAAATTGAAAAATATCAAGCAATTGCCACCAAGCACCCTTCTGATCACGATGGATGTAGAATCACTATACAGCAACATTCCCCATGCGGATGGCATAGCTGTATGTGGGAGGCTCCTAAAAACATCCACACTGGACCATCAATACTCACCAGAAACTATTACAAAATGAATCAAATTTATTTTAACTCACAACTACTTCCACTTTAACAATGATATCTATCTACAAATAATGGACACCAGGACAGCACCCCAATATGCCAACCTCTTTATGGCTGAGCTGGAAGAGACATTTCTGAATACATACCAGACCAAACCCCTAAAATACTACCGGTACATCGATGACATTTTTATGATTTGGACTGAGGGGGAAGAAACTCTGAAACAATTTTACAATTCCTTCAATACATACCATCCTACAATCAGATTCAAAATTGACTACTCCCCAGAAAAAGTCAATTTTTTGGACACCACGGTCTCAATCAGCGATGGCTATATACAAACATCTATATACAAGAAACCCACAGACAGATGCAGCTACCGCCACAACTCCAGCTTCCATCCTTCACATACAAAAAGGTCCATTATTTACAGCCAAGCCACAAGATACCACCGTATCTGCTCTGACCCAAGGGACAGAGACAGACACCTTGAAATCCTGACTGCATCCTTCGAACAGAAAGGCTACAACCCCAAAATAATCTCCAAAAATATTGCCTCCTCCCTCAAAACACCCAGGGAAAATCTACTACAGTACAAAGAAAAAAAAGCCACAGATAGAATCCCCTTATAATGACATACAACCCAGAGCTGGAAAAATTAAGAAAAATCCTAAAAGATCTGCAGCCTCTACTCCTGGAGGATGAAATACTGAAAGATATTCCCATCCCTACCAGTGCTGGCTTTACGACAGCCACCCAACTTAAAACACAAGCTAATTAGAAGTAAGCTCCCAACACAGACTCAAAAAGAAGAGAATGGCACACATCCTTGCAATATATCCAGCTGCAAACTATGCCAAAACATTTCACAGGACCCCACAGTCATTCACAAAGGAAAAATATTCAACATAAAGGAATCCTTTACATGCTCATCTTCCAATGTGGTATACATCATTCAGTGTAAAAAATGTGACGGAGGGTGCTATATTGGAGAAACAAGCCAGATGCTAAAGACAAGATTTAATTTACATAGACATCATATGAAAAATGCCAGTGCCAGCCAGGATGTCACGCCTGTGGGGCAGCACTTTACAAAACCAGAACACTGTACCAGTGATTTCATAGTAAGAATCCTGAAAGGTAACTTTAAAACAATACAGGAACATAAGACCTTTGAAGTCAGAATGATTAAATATTTTGACACCCACCAGACAGGACTTAGAGGCAGATGCACTAAACGTTTTTCATCGTTAAATGAGCCCTCGGGGAAGAATTTCCGATCCTTTCCATGCACTTAATCCTATTTTCCGACGACAGTAGCAGCTAACGAAAACGGAATGGAGATGAGCAATTAGTGTGAAAACCCCATTGAAATGACATGCACTAACCTTTTCCGATTGCCTTTACGCAGGAAAAAGGCAGGAAAACTAACGAGAGGTCTGGACCTCTCGTTAGGACAGCTCCGTGGCAGGAAAAAGTGTTAAGTGAAAAAATAAACAAACTTTGAGCCAATCCCAGCGCATTAGCAGAGCTAAAAGCGCTGTGATTGGTCCAAAGGACCTCAGAAAACACATAAAAAAATAAAACTAAAAAAAGGATCGGGAGGGGGCAAGGGCGCTCATCAGGAGCGTCCTGTACGGACGGCCTTGCCCCCCCCCCTGCTCCCCACTTTCCGCCGCTCCCCCACCCCGAAAAAGCAAAATTGTAGCAGCCCCTGCCCCCCTCCCTTCCTCACTACTCTCAGCTCCGCCTCCCGACATCCTCCGTCTGTGCCCCGCCCCCTTTGGGGGTCGTCGCCGCCATTCCCCTTCTCCATCGGGCCCCCCTCCCTCTTACCGGGCCCGTGCAGCGCCTCTCTCCTCTGTCCGAAGGCGCTGCACGGGCAAGAAGAACGCTGAATCAGCTGATGCCTGCCTTCGCGATAGAGCGTCTTTCTCCTCCTGGGCCCACCCCTGTCTGACGTGACGTCAGACAGGGGCGGGCCCAGGAGGAGAAAGACGCTCTATCGCGAAGGCAGGCATCAGCTGATTCAGCGTTCTTCTTGCCCGTGCAGCGCCTTCGGACAGAGGAGAGAGGCGCTGCACGGGCCCGGTAAGAGGGAGGGGGGCCCGATGGAGAAGGGGAATGGCGGCGACGACCCCCAAAGGGGGCGGGGCACAGACGGAGGATGTCGGGAGGCGGAGCTGAGAGTAGTGAGGAAGGGAGGGGGGCAGGGGCTGCTACAATTTTGCTTTTTCGGGGTGGGGGGAGCGGCGGAAAGTGGGGAGCAGGGGGGGGGCAAGGCCGTCCGTACAGGACGCTCCTGATGAGCGCCCTTGCCCCCTCCCGATCCTTTTTTTAGTTTTATTTTTTTATGTGTCAATTCAATTTGCCATGTGCTTGTGATTTGACTGTTTGTGGCATGCGCAGAGCAGCTAACATAACGCTTGGCTGCTCTGCGCATGATTTGGGGGCCGATTAACGATGTGTATTGTGATTCTTTGATACATTCTATGTTTCAATACCGATTCCAGCATGTGTGACTTTTTTTTTTGGTGCATTTTTCGTTATTTTAAAATCGTTAGGGACTTTAACGATTTAGATTTTTTTACGTTTGGTTGCTGCATCTGCCTCTTAAAGATCTAGGTTTTCTAGCCCATTATAAACCATAGAAATGTACTGCTTTGTTTGTCACCCTCTTGTCTCCATGCATATCTCCCTGTCTCTCACCTATCCACCTCCGTCCTGTTAGACTACCACTGAAATGCTTTGATGTTTCACTTATATATACTGTCATCTACCAACATTTGCTTATTTCTGATCTGACGAAGAAGGGCAACCTTCGAAAGCTAATCAAGAAATGTATTGTTATGTCCAATAAAAAAGGTATCATCTTATTTTCTTTTCCATGTTTTATTTTGTTTTATTTCTATTGATTACCTTTAAAAGTGGACTAACACGGCTACCACACCTCTTTACTCTTTCAAAAAGTACAAAGACTAGGGAACATTCAAGGAAGTCATATGACACTAGTTTTAAAATGAACAAGAGGAAATATTAATTCAATGAATAGTTAATATCTGGAACTTGTTGCTGGAGGATGTGGTAACAGTGGTTAGCGTATCTGGGTTTAAAAAAGGTTAGATAAGTTCCTGGAGGAAAAGTCCATAGTCTGCTATTGAGAGAAACATGGGGAAAGCCAGTGCTTGTCCCTGGGATGAGCAGCATGATTCTTGCTACTATTTGGTATTCTGTCAGGTACAAGTGACCTGAATTGGCCACTATTGGAATCAGGATACTGGGCTAGATGGACCATTGGTCTGACGCAGTCTGTCTATTCTTAAGTTCTTATGGAATTGCAATGGAATTTGAACCGTGTGTTCCCTGGATTCTCATCTCACTGCTCTAATCATTAAGCTAATTCACAGTACAGGTTAGTGTATCATTAATAATCCATGCTAAAACTGCCTTTATACATTCCTCAGCTCAGTGACTCAGAATATACTGTACAGTAACAGAAAATAGAATTGTTATCAATATAGTATATTAAAAAAAAAACCCTCTCACTTCCTATTCGCCAGGCCTGAAAGCTCATCAACAGTCCAACAGGCTGCTATGCAGGAATCTTCTTTAACCTCTGGAACAATGTTCTGTTAATGGAGGAGCAGGGTCTGGTTCAGAGACACCTGTGGATAGAGGAGTAGCCTAGTGGTTAGAGCACCGGTCTTGACATCCAGAGGTGGCTAGCTCAAATCACACTGCTGTCCCTTGTGATCTTGGGCAAGTCACTTAACACTCCATTGCATCAGCGATTCTGAGCTCTCCAGGAACAGAGAAATACCCAGTGTACCTGAACAGAACTCCCCTTGAGCTACTACTGAAAAAGGTGTGAGTAAAATAAATAAGTGGCCCTTTTACAGAGCAGCGCTCGCTCTTTTGGGACTTCTGCAGGCCCAATGCGGCAACCAGTGGTAGTCCTGCCCTAAGTGTGCCCCATTTCCGGAGGAAAAAGAAACCCCCCAGAAATGGCTTGTGCAGCGGTAACCCTGCGGTAATCAGGCATCACTGTGTTAGCGCGGGAGCCCTTATCATAGTAACATAGTAAATGACGGCAGATAAAGACCTGTATGGTCCATCCAGTATGCCCAACAAGATAAACTCATTTTACATGGTATGTGATACTTTATATGTATTCCCGAGTTTGATTTGTCCTTGCCTTTCTCAGGGCACAGATCGTAGAAGTCTGCCCAGTACTGTTCTTGTACTAAGTTCTGAAGCTAACATCAAAGCCCCTTAAATTTACACTCCAGCCCATCCCTTATCTATTCAGTCACAATCAGGGCATAGACTGTAGAAGTCTGCCCAGCTCACGTTTTGTTTCCAGTTACTGGCGTCGCCACCCAATCTCCGCTAAGATTCCATGGAACCATTCCTCCTAAACATGATTCCTTTGAATTCCATTACCGTTTTCATCTCCACCACCTCCCGCGGAAGGGCATTCCACATATCCACCACCCTCTCTGTGAAAAAATACTTTCTGATATTAGTCCTGAGTCTGCCCCCCTTCAACCTCAAATCATGTCCTCTAGTTCTACTGCCTTCCCGTCTCCGGAAAAGGTTTGTTTGCGGATTAATACCGTTCAAATATTTGAACGTCTGTATCATATCACTCCTGTTTTTCCTTTCCTCCAAGGTATGCACATTCAGGTCAGCAAGTCTCTCCTCGTACGGTTTGCAGCGCAATTCCCATACCATTTTCATAGCTTTTCTTTACACCGCTTACAGTCTTTTTACATCTTTAGCAAGATACAGCCTCCAAAACTGAACACAATACTCCAAGTGGGGCCTCACCAACAACTTGTTGAGGGGCATCAACACCTCCTTTCTTCTGCTGGTTATGCCCCTCTCTATGTAGCCTAGCATCCTTCTGGCCATGGCCGTCACCTTGTCACATTGTCGCCACTCAATGAGTGGCAGTAAGTGTTCCCCATCGCATGGCCATGCGGTAAGAGTTCACTTACTCTATGGCCATATGTGCTGGGGTTTTTTTACCTGCTGCGGTAAAAAGGGCCCTGGCACGTGGGAAAAACAGCCCCCGTCACCAGTGCTGTGCTCTTTTTCCCGCAGCTTGGTAAAAGGGCCCCTAAATTTGCAATACAAATTCCAGCATGAGCAATGATTTTTTGGCTTCCTTTCAAGAACAATCATTGCAATATCTGATGAAAGTAGGAGTGGGGGATTAATTAGCATCTTGTTTTTGGATCCCCTTATAAATATTATTTTGTAAGAATTTAAAGTACATATGTGTGATTATTTTTATGGATACTGTTATTTTGTTCACTAAACACATTTATATATGCACATAAGTTGTGACCAATCAGGAAGCAAGAGGAAACATTCTATCTGGCTTTTTTCTAGGACAGTGGTATTTACCATATTCTCCATGTCCATTATATTGCACTGTCTCTTCCTAAAAATTTTTAAAAGCTTCTTGTCCCTTCTTTGAGGAACACCCACAAGAGAAATCGATTTTGACTTAGAGCAGAAACTGTGTAAAGGGTGGAACAAATGAGCAGAGCCATACTGCCAAGGAAGCTATTTTATTAATGGACCTGACATGGCCCAAGTTTTGGCAAGTGCCTGTGTCAGGGATCAGAACAGTGTTGACGTGTGTGCGGATACTTCTTTGGATATCCATAGTCACAACTGTAAGGAATCACAGAATTGCTTCCCGTAGCTGGACAGTAAAGCAGCAAACAGGCGGGATAGGTCTTGTGTCACGAAGGAGTGGCTCGGGAGGTAGTTCATTGAAGGCACTGAAGGCGAAGTGGAATGAAGCGGTATTTTTGCCTCCATGGATAGAGTGACATCATATGCTGCATTTCGCACTATCCCACCTGTTTGCTGCTTCACTGTTAAGCTACAGGAAGCAATTCTCCCCCAGGTCTATTTGTGTGGCTGTTTCCCTCTGATCTGCTAGTTATGCATAATAATTAGGCCAGCCCTGGGCAGGATCGGAATAGAGTTTAATTGGCTACAAGCCAAGGTGTTGAGGAAGGTTCAAGAAACCCCTCCTGCCATTTAGCCGACCTAAGTCTGCATCATTTGCTACTAAGATTTGCTAGTACATCCACTACATTTTCTTAATTAGGGCTTATTACATCTATCAACACACAGGGTAGAACTCTTCTGCCATTGCCTTCACTCTTCCCTTCTATGTTGTTAAGAGTACTGAAGTAATGGGATAGGAAGCAGTGGCATAGCCAGAAGGCAATTTTTGGGTGGGCCAACAGGTTGGATGGGTGGGCACTACAACTTTTTTGAAAGAGAAAAAACAGCAACCTGATGCACCCATGCTCTGTCCCTACCGTGCTCCCCATAACTTCAATGAGGGTAGCAGTGCAAATCCAACATATTATATTCACAACATTAAAAATAAAATAATTTTTTGTACCTTTTTGTTGTCTGGTCATTTTATTTTTCAAATCATATTGGTCCCAGAGTCTGATTTCTGCTTCCCTCTGTCTTCTCTTAACTCACTAGCCAGGGTCTCCTGTCCATTTGACATTTCTTCTTTATCCATGTCCATCATCCATCGCCCATCTCTGTTTTCCTATATTTCCTTGTCCAGTGTCTCCCCTGTGTTCATATCCCCTCATCCATCATCATTCCTCTATGCACCCTATGCCCAGCATATCCCTTCTGTGTTCCTATTCTTCCCCTTGTCTGGTAACTCTCCCCCCTCTCCAGTGTCCAGCATTGTATTCTATTCCATATCCCCCTTGTCAGGCATTGCCCCTCTGTGCCCATATGCCATTGCCATCCCCATACAGTATCTCACATTTGTGTGCCTTTCCCCATACTCCCACCTAATGCACATCATCTCCCTTCTGTATCTGTACACCTCCCTATGTCCCCTTTCTCCCTCCTGCACACCAATGTGTCCCTCTCCTCTCTGATCCCACCCCAACCAGCTTCTCTTCCTCTCTCTTTCCTTCCCCTTTCTCCCACTATGGGTTCAGCATTTGACTCCCTCTTCCTTTATCCCCTTGTCCAGCATCTCTCTCCCTTCCGTCTAACCCCTCCCAAAGGTCTAGCACCTTTAATCTCTTTGCTCCAGCCCTCCTTGCAGGTCCACATCTCTCTCCTTTCCCTTCAGCCATCCCCTGCATATCCAGCATCTCTCTTCCAGCACCCCCCTACATGTCCAGCACCTCTCTCTCTTTCATCCAGCCCCCCTACATGACCAGCACCTCTCCCCTTCATTTCAGCTCTCTGCATATCCAGCACATCTCCCCTTTCCCTCCAACCCCCCCCCCCCCCCCCCCCCCCGCATATCCAGCTCCACTCTCCTCTCCTCCAACCCCCCCTGCAAATCTAGCACCTCTCCCCTTCCCTCCAACCTTCCCCCTGCAAGTCCAGTACCTCTCTCCTTTCTGTTCTCTCCAATCCCCTGCCCCTCACAAGTCTAGCACCTCTCCCTTCCCTTCAGCCCACTCCTCTTGCAGGGCCAGCACCCTTCTGTTCAGCCCACTCCTCTTGCAGGGCCAGGGACAGCAGCCCACTCCCCTTGCAAGGCCAGCACCTTCCCTTCAGCCCACTCCTATTGCAGGGCCAGCACCCCATTGTCTTCCTCACCCCCCCACACACATCGATAACCTCTCCCTTCCCTTCAGCCCCCTCCCCTTGCAGAGCCAGCAGAGACCACTGTCTTCCTCACTCTCCCCCCCCCGCGGCAGCACTTGTATTCAACGCTATCGGTGCTGCCTCCCCCTGCACTTCAGTCTCCCACCCCCGCGGCAGCGCTTGCAATTTGCTACCGGCACTGCCTGATCAACTCACAGACGAGGTGCCAATGACCTGCTCTGGGACCTTCCCTCTGCCAAGTGCGTTCCGCCCTGCATAAACAGGAAGTTGAATCAGGGCGGCAGAGGGAAGGCCCCGGAGCAGGACATCATGCCGCGTCTGTCAGCTGTCAGGCAGCGCCGAGCAAATTACAAGCGCTGCCGCAGGGGTGGGAGGCTGAGACTGAAGTACAGGAGGAGGCAGCGCCAATAGCATTAAATGCAGGCGCTACGGTGGGGGTGGGAGAGGGCGAGCCGGCGAGGAGACATGGTGAGGAACTCTGGATGGGCCTGAGACAAAACTGGGTGGGCCTGGGCCCATCCAGGCCCACCCATAGCTACGCCCCTGATAGGAATGCTGCTTACATCGTTTCACCCATAACAAATAGAAAGAAAGGTTAGTTTCTATGCAGGAACATTTTGAAAAGAAAAGCTTTTAATAATTTCTGAAAGCAACTGTAAACATGTACAGATCTAACAGATTTTGAAAGAAGATTCCACCAATTATTACATTGACAGGAGAAGTCTGGCAAGTCTGGCAAGTTCCCTGACTTACGGATCCCTCTGTTCCAAGTCAATACCGTTTTGTCTCAAATCTCACTTTCATGTCTAAAGTTCTGGAAAAAGTTGTGTTTAACCATCTCTCTTCTTTCTCCGAAGAAAAGTTTAAGCCTTATACCCATGCCAGTCAGGTTTCAGGGCTCATTTCGGTACAGAGACAGTAATGACAACCTTACTTAGTGAACTTCATTCCCATCTTGATCAACACAAAATCATCTTGGCACTCCCCAGATCGCTCTGCTGCCTTTGACCCTGTTCTTTCTCATTTATCATCCCTTCGAATTGCTGGTGAAGTCCTCTCCTGGTTCACATCATTCTTTTCATGTCATCACTTCCACCTCAGAGAAAAGGGAACTTCACTACAGTGTCCCTTAAAGTTCAAACCTCCCCTCCCCCCTGTTGTTTAACTTGTTCTTTAGCCCTCTTGCAGCCCTTATTCAGCCCTCAGGAATCTCAGCCCACTTTTATGTAGATGACATTCTCCTTATTTACCCAACAAATCCTCTCTCTCCTTCAATTGCTCCTCTCCAGGCTTGCCTGGACTCAGCCACTAGCTGGTTGGCTAAACACCAGCTAGTGCTTAATCCAAATAAAACTGTTACTTGTTGGTTTTCTGGTACCTTACCTCCTCCTTCTTTCCCTATTACCCCTCTTGGAACTTCAGTCATCCCAGTTACGAGTTTCTGTTATCTAGAAATAGTTTGGGATTGCACCCTCTCTTGCCTGCCCCAGATTTCACACTTGTCTAAAGTTACTTTCCTCATATTCCATCAACTACAAGTCATAAGCCACCTCATTTTCACACACTTATCTATGCACGTTTACCTTGTTCCTCACTCAAACCCTCTGTAATTGTACGACAACTATATTTAATGGAGTTCCTTTCTTTTTCTGATTGTTACTGTAGTCTGTACACAGCTCTGCTCTGCCCAGGCAGCTAGAGCAGTTTAGCAAGTTCAAATAAACTATGAACTAATGATATTTACATCCGTTCTCAAGCAGATGTAAATGTCCTCACCTACAGTATTCATGTCCACAGGTATATTAGCATATTTTATAATGTATGTGCATATATGCAAACTCTGGTCATCATACTCCACCCAAACTCTGTCCCTGTACACACCATCACATCAAAGCCTTATTTTAAACACATATATGTTCATATATGTGTGAGAATGATTTTATAAAATTACCCACCACATACATGCCTGCATTGTCACTCTGCTTTCACCCTTGGGAACACCTGTGCATAGATTATCATGTATGTATGTATTCTTTACCCATGTATACAGTGATATAATTTGATTTAAAATAGGATTCACCTGTATAAAAAGCTTTATTGAATTACTCCCCAAAGGAACCCTATTAGACTTACATACTTTGTTGAGTAAAGCATGAGGAAATATATTGTGAAATGTTAAAGAGGTGGAATATATCCAAATCAAAATGAGGGGATCAAATATTGTATGCTCAATCAACATCACACTCTTAGTGTATGAAGGAAAGGCCTCAAGAAGCCCCCGGCTATATGTACTGTAGCTCATGGGGGCTGGGCTGCTTCATCACCGGCCTCAACCTTTAAATTCTTGAATTTTATATTATCTTCAAAATACAAATCTATATATGTGTTCTCAAAAAACTAAGTCAAACTGTGTCGAAAAATACTTTTGCACTCAAAAAATCTACAAATTACTTAGCTTCTCAAAATCAGGTCCTCTTAACCATGAGATTTTCCTCAACGCTACTCATGACCACGGCCAATGGTGGCCAACGTTTCGTCACCTGCTTCAGGGTCCTGTGGTCTGCGTTGATCTCTGTTAAAACTCATTCAGCTAAAGGTGGAATATACATAAAGCTAGTTACTATCTAGTGGCCACCTTCTGCCTGTCCTTCAATTGGTCAAAGAGAGAGAAGCATTGAGAATCTAATATAATAAAAGGCACCCTCAACGTTCTGAGGACAACGTTCTGAAGTCACTCAGACTCCCAAAACGGTTCGTAAGTTCGTGGTGGTGAAGCCACTGAACGACTTGCTGCCCTGCCCTCGCGTCAAACGTCATGACGTCGAGGGCGGAAAACCAACAGAAAAATGAAAGCAGGGACCGCATCAAGGAAGGGGGAGGAGTAGGGAAACACGCGGAGCGTGTTTCCCTACTCCTCCCCCTGCCAAGGAAACGCTGGCTACCAACCGCGCCGCGCGCCTCAGGTAGCCCCGCCCCGACCGCCCGAGCACCACTCTCCCTCCCTCCCAAGTTCAGCAACGTGCGACGGCGACGTGGTGGGGGCGCTCCGCCCCAGATGTCAGCGGGTGGGGGGTGCTGCGAGTCCGCTCCCGGCGCTGTCCTGCCTTTAAAACCCAATTTGAAGCGCTGGAGTAACAGGCAGCAGCGCCTCGCGTCTGCCCTTCTACTAAAAATCTCTTCGACGACGTCATTGGGCCTTCCCACATTGAGTCCCGCCCTCCTCAGGTAACTTCCAATTACCGCGAGGGCGGGTGGGACTCAATGTGGGAAGGCCCAATGACGTCGTGGAAGAGATTTTTAGTAGAAGGGCAGACGCGAGGCGCTGCTGCCTGTTACTCCAGTGCTTCAAATTGGGTTTTTTTTTAAGGCAGTGAGGGTGGTGGGCCTGGGCGGCAGGAGAATGGAGCTGATAGGTGGGGAGGGATTCAGATGGGAGAAGGGTGGGGGAGGGGGTTCTCAAATGGGAAGGAGACTGAGGTGGGAGGGGTTCATGGATGGGAGAAGCAGAAGGGGGTGGGGAGGGGGTTCTTGGATAGTTGAAGGGGACGGGTGGGGAGGGGACTGGGGTTCTTGGATGGGAGAGACTGGGGAGGGGGTTCTCGGATGGGAGAAGGGGACGGATGGGGAGAGGACTGGGATTCTTGAATGGGAGAAGGGGACTGAGGTGGGGAGGGGGTTCTTGGATACTTGAAGAGGACGAGTGGGGAGGGGACTGGGGTTTTTGGATGGGAGAGACTGGGGAGGGGGTTCTTGAATGGGAGAAGGAGACTGAGGTGGGGAGGGGGTTCAAGGATGGGGGAGGGGGTTCTTGGATGCTTGAAGGGGACGGGTGGGAAGGGCACTGGGGTTTTTGGATGGGAGACACTGGGGAGGGGGTTCTCGGATTGGAGAAGGGGACGGGTGGGGAGGGGACTGGGGTTTTTGGATGGGAGAGACTGGGGAGGGGGGTTCTTGAATGAGAGAAGGGGACTGAGGTGGGGAGGGGGTTCAAGGATGGGAGCGCTTCATGAAACCCCATACACACACACTCACTCTCTCATCTGGCAGCGCTTCCTGTACCCCCTGCCCCCCCCTGCCCCCCCCCCCCCCCACACACACACACACTCCCTCACTCTGTCATCTGCCATTGCTTCCTGAACCCCCCCCCCCCACACACACACACACACACATACTCACTTACTTTCATCTGGCAGCGCATCCAGAATCCCCCACACCCCTCTTCTTCCAAGCTGAACCCCTCCAACACATCCCCCCCACCCCACACACACACACTCTCTCTCTCTCTTCCTCTCCTCCAGCACACCAATTGCTTAGGTGCAGTGGCAGCAATCTCAGACACCAGAGAAAGAGGGGGGCCTGACACCATAGAGAGAGAGGGAGGGAGGGAGGTATCTCTGTCACACACACATACACTCTCTCTCTCACAGACAATGTGTTTCTGTCTCTCACTCTCATACACTCTATGTCTCACATTGTATCACATTCACTCTCTATGTGTCACACAGTCACTTACATACTCGCTTGGTCTCATACACTCAGTCTCACAGACAATCTGTGCCTCACACACACTGTCATTCACGCACACACTGTATCTGTGTGAAACACACTCTCTCTCTCTCTATCACACTGTGTCTCCCATACGCAATTGCACACACTCTCATTCTCACACACACACTCTCTCACAGACACGCTCACACCCAGACTCACTCTCTCTCTCTCACACACACACACACACACACACACACACACTCACACTTTCACACTCTATATCACACACAGTCACTCTCACATACACTCTCCAAAACATACACATTATGAGGAAAACCTTGCTAGCGCCCGTTTCATATGTGTCAGAAACGGGCCTTTTTTACTAGTGTGCTATAAGAGTTACAATGACACCCAGGATAACTGGCCACCAGGTTTGGAAATGTCATGCATCTGCCACACTCCCCTTGTACATTGGCATTTATAGCCAGGGTATTTGAAGATTCCTACTAACTTAAAATACTTAAATATGCAAACAAGTTAGGATATACTTTTTAGCATTCAGAGTTAGATTCAAACTAGGTTGAAGCTAAGTGAAAATTCAAAGACCCAATCCAAAGATCAAACTGATTTGGTGAGGATTGACCTATCCCTGATTTAAGCATCCCTAATTTAATTAAAGTTATGAACTCTTTCTTAAATCTTTTTCCCTCTATATGCTGTATATCAATACAGCAATAGTTAAATCTCTAACTGAATAAACTTGCAATTGATTTCTTGTTGGATCAGAGTTTGTGCCAAGAACGGTAGCTTGTATAAGATCACGTGCTTGAACAGACATCTGCAGCATCTCACTGACATCTTTGTTTGGATTTGCTATAGGGTCTTCATTCTTGTTTCAGCTCAAATATGTTGGAGTTCCCACAAGCATTTAAGTTTCAACAGCTACATTTTGCCACCTAATATTTTTGTGAATTAATGCTTTAACTTATAAAGCATTATTCTGTAGTCCCAGTTCAATACGGTATCTGTTCAAGCTCGTCATACTCCCACCAGAGATTAAACAAGAGCCATGCAGTTTGTCACGCATCATTAGAACTCCAGCTCTCGACATCAGTTTGCTGCCAATGAGGCAGCCTTATTTCAATGCCTTTATTGACTCTCAATGATTAAGCCATGGTTTACAGACAATAATATACTGACCACTGCTATTTATAAGAAGACACTGTTCTGCACTGACAAAGCGTTGGTTGCATGCGGTTATTGGCTATAGCAAAGCTCTACTTTCTAGTACGTTCTATTGACCAGTACAAAACGGTTGATGTTCTCTGTCTATTCATTCGCTACTCATAGCTAATTTCTGAAACTTTTTTTTGTAACCCCTCCCCTCTTGTTGCTAGACAAAACAATACTCTTTGATAATGAAATTGAACACACAGCCTCCTGCATGTTGCGGTGCCTGTTAGTTTTCTTAAGCTATAGCGCCATCGTGTGGGAACTAAAAACAGTCAACAGAAGCTCAGAGAGGAGCAGAAAGAAGCTATCATAGGATCCTAAAGTTTCTGATTTTCATTCTTTTGAAAGTTTTATTTTCACCACACTGCTTGCACAATCCCACAGACATTGCGTATTCTATTAAAAAGAGATAAAATAGTTTGGATGAAACCAGAGCTCCAACAGGACAGAACCATTTTATGTAAAGAATCCAAACTAACCCTGGACAGGTTGTGAATAAGTTTGGATACATTTATCTATTGGGCTTTATTAATCACCTTTATGAAGAGATTCACCCGAAATCTGAGCTGTTTGTACCCAGATTTGTATAAATCTTGAGTATTCAGATTTCACTACTGGTTCAGTTTAGAGAATTAACATTTGTTAATAGTCACAGCATCACATTTATATTTCAGGTACTATTTGATTAGAATATTTCAAATCTGTGAATGCTCACAAAACCTGGAACTAAAGAGCAGATTTGGAGAAAATCAAAATGTAAATAATTCAAAATCATCTTTAAAAAATATGTGTTTCTCAAGCCAATTTGATAAATAATTGGAATTTTTCCCTGCTCAATCAATTATGGTAAATTCAAAATTTTCTTGAAAATGTAGACATGAAATCGTTTGAAGCTAATTAAAGGACTCTTTTTTTTTTTTTACTAAACCGCACTAGCAATTCCTGGCGTGGCAAATGAGAGGAAGCCCATAGGAATTTGATAGATTTCCTCTCATTTGCTTTAAAGGAATTGCTAGCCTGGTTTAATAAAAGAAGCCTTAAGTTAATAAATTGGAATTAATTTTTTACAAATACCAAACAGTTTGTACAGCATCTACTATTCAAATTATACATTTTGAACTACCCATCATTTCATAAACTCATGGTCCTGATAAAAGTTAAGAAACAAGAAGTCTGTTTAACAAATTTATAAGCGATCTGGAGATTGGAACGACAAGTGAAGTGATTAAATTTGCAGATGACACAAAGCTGTTCAAAGTTATCAAAGCACATGCCAACTATGAAAAAATGCAGGAACACCTTAGGAAATTGGAAGACTGGGCATCCAAATGGCCGAAGAAATTTAATGTGGACAAATACAAAGTGATACGCTTTGGGAAGAATAATCCAAATCATAGTTACCTGATGCTAGGATCCACCTTAGGAGTACGCACTCAAGAAAAAGATCAAGGTGTCATTGTAGACAATTTGCTGAAATCTTCAACCCAGTGTGCCGCGGCGGCCTAAAAAATAAACAGGATGCTAGGAATTATTAGGAAAGGGATGGTAAATAAGAACAAGAATATTATAATGTCTCTGTATTGCTCCATGGTGTGACCTCACCTTGAGTACTGCATTCAATTCTGGTTGCCGTATCTCAAAAAAAGATGCAGTAGAATTAGAAAAAGTTCAAACAAGAGTGACCAAAATGATAAAGGGGATGGAACGCCTTTCATATGAGGAAAGGCTGAAGAGGGTAGGGCTCTTCAGCTTGGAAAAAAAGACAGCTAAGGGGGGGATATGATTCCGGTCTACAAAATCCCGAGTGGTGTAGAATGGTTAAAAATGAATTGATTTTTCACTCTTTCCAAAGAACAAGGACCAGGGGATGCTCAATGAAATTACATGGAAATACTTTAAAAACAAATAGGAGGAATTTTTTTTTCACTCAAATGGTTAAGCTCTGGAACTCATTGTCAGAGGATGTGGTAATGGCGGTTACCATGCCTGGGTTTAAAAAATGTTTGGACAAGTTCCTTGAGGAAAGGTCCATAGCCTGCTATTGAGATAGACATGGGAGAAGCCACTGCTTGCCCTGGGATTCGTAGCATGGAATGTTGCTACTATTTGGGTTTCTTCATATCCTTTAAGTTTTAGCGCCTTTAGAAGAATGCCACTGGTGAAATGTGGCTTCATTGTTTATATGGTGATCTAATTTTCAATTACCCCGGAAGCAGGTTCTGTGGAGCCGAAACGCCATGATCCTCTAGCAGTGGGTGTCGGGAGGTTCAAGTGTTTTCAGTGCTCTGATCTTCTACATCAGCTAAGTACTGGGGTCACTATTGGTTGATGATGATTTTAAAGCAATCAGAATTAAGGCTTCTTAAAAATATAATAACAGGTGTTAGTGTCAGAGGCAGATGATTACAAAATTCAAAAGTGCTGCACATCTGGAATGGCTGTGCATCATAGGAAATCTCATAGCCTATGCAATAGTTCTATGATGCCTCTGTTCTAACCTTGGTGTTCTATAAATAAATATCCAGTATATATAAAAAATAAAAATTGTTTTTGATAAATTACTGACCTATGTGAGATATATAGTCTTGGTTGCCAGTTGAAGTACTTCTCCTTTTTTTTTGCTTTGATGACTATTTGGGTTTCTGCTAGATACTTGTGACATGGATTGGCCACTATTGGAAGCAGGATACTGGGATAGATGGACCATTGGTTTGACCCAGAATGGCTATTCTTATGTTCTTATCCACTGTCGTCTAATCCCGTCTACCACCCCAAAACTACTCAGTGGCTGCTCAGTTTATTTATGATTCTACTATGTAGGGTAGTATCCAAAGCTTTGCTAAAGAATGTCAAATTCAGGGCACATACCTGATCAAATTCTCTGGCAACCCAATAAAGACACTGATTTGTCTCATATGACCTGTCTTTGTGGCAATCTAATGTTGCCTTAGATCCTGCATCCCACAAGATTCAAGACTTCCCACTTGTCAGACCGTGAGCCCTTGTGCCTTGATTCCACACCTTAGCTGAGTCCAACGCCAGTGTCGGAAGGTGGCCAGACAACCCTGAATCTTCGCCTGGGAAGGCCGCCGTTCCCTGGAAGTTGAGCCTCCAGGTGTGGACGGTCAAAAGGTCTTCTGGAACCACGCGGGGTTGTCGCCCAGGAAAGACAGGGGTGGAAAACAGATACCCAGAAGGAGGTAGTCAGGATCTGGTCTGCGGTCAGGGCAGGCAGCAAACAAGCAATGGTCAGGATTCAGTCTGAGGTCAGGGCAGACAGCAAACAAGCAATGGTCAGGATTCGGTCCGAAGTCAGGGCAGGCAGCAAACAAGCAATGGTCAGGATTCGGTCCAAAGTCAGGGCAGGCAGAAAATAACAGAGTCCAAAACAGGCAAAGGTCAAAAATCAGGAACAAATACAAGAAAGTCCAACTGCACTGCAACTACCCAGGAACTGAATAGAAGCCAAAGCACAGAAGGACTGAAGGCAAGGCTTTAAATAGTAAGACAGAGTCAACCATCCTCAGCTGAATCCAAAATGGCTGCCCCCACAGGAGATCTCAAAGGACCAAATATGGGCTTCCTTCCTGTCCTCGTTACTCCAAGATGGCTTCCTAAGAAATGATCTATCCAAGATGGCTGTACCCCTAGAGCTATCCAAGATGGCTACGACTCTTGAGCTATCCAAGATGGCTGCGGCCATTGATCCAACCAAGATGACGGCTGCCAGAAATAGGAAACAGAAACAAACCCTCCTAAGACTGATCCTCGTCCCTTTCAGACGGAACTGTGGGATGACCTAGCCAGGAGGAGCGTCGAACAGGTGAGGGACGTGACAGTACCCCCCGGAAGCCCCCCTCTTTGTCCCGGTCCAGGTTTTGAGGGATATTGGGAGTGGAATTCCTGGACTAACTCTGAAGCATGTATATTGCTAGCCGGTTCCCAGGAGTTGTCCTCAGGCCTGTAATGTTTCCAGGAGAGCAAGTAGAAGAGTTTTCCCCTCTGCAGTTCGGAATTCAAAATCTCAGAGACTTCGTACTCGGGATCCAGCTCTGTCTCCGGGATGTTATCTCCTCTCAGCTCAGGATGTCATGATGACTTTGTATATGGCTTTAGTAAGGATACATGAAAGGCGTTGTGGACATACAGATTCTTGGGTAACCTTAAACGGTAGGTCACAGCCCCTATCCGTGACTGGACAGGGAAAGGTCCAAGATAATGTGGTGCAAACTTGGATGAGGGCAGCCGGAGTCTTAGGAATTTGGTACTGAGCCAAACTTTCTGGCCCGGGAGGAAGATAGGAGCCCCCCATCTCTTCCAATCCGCAAAGTGTTTGTATTTGGCGGCCGCCTGTTGGAGACGGTCTTGGACCTCCCTCCAGATTTCATGGATGTCCCTCAGGGTAGATTGGAGCTGAGGTACAAGTGGATCTGCCGGTAAAGGAGCTGGCAGCCGCGGATGTTGCCCATAAAGGATGAGGAACGGTGACTTCTTTGCGGCCGAGTGGAGACTGTTGTTGTACGCGAACTCGGCCCATGGAAGTAGCTGGGACCAATTGTCCTGTCGGTCATTCGAGAAAGCCCGCAGATAGGCCTTGAGGGTCTGATTAATCCTCTCCACCATCCCATTAGTTTGAGGATGGTAGGCAGAGGAAAAGTGTGTAGTCACCCCCAATGTAGAGCACAGAGCCCTCCAAATCGAGACGTGAATTGTGGACCTCGATCACTGATGATTCATTCTGGAAGACCGTGTAGGCGGAAGATATGTTGTATAAAGTTTGCAGCAAGCGTTGTAGCTGAGGGTAGTGTCTTCATAGGGACAAAGTGTGCCATGCGGGAAAACCTGTCCACCACTACCCAGACCTCAGTGTTCCCCTGTGAACGTGGAAGATCCGTGATGAAATCCATGGAGATCTCTTGCCAAGGCTGAGATGGCACAGGAAGAGGCTGGAGGTCTCCCCAGGGCTTACCCACTGCAGATTTAGTTCAAGCACAAGTAGGACAGGAAGCAACAAACTGCTGAACATCCCGCGCCATGTGACGCCAGTAGTACTGTCGGGAGATTAGATGTAGAGTCTTGTGGTAGCCGAAGTGCCCGGCAAAGGTGGAAGAATGACCCCACTGCAGTATCTTCCTTCGTGCCCCAAGGGGCACCACGGCCCGGCTTGGGAGTGTGGTCACTAGGACGGGGGCCAGACAAGCTGGATCCAGCATAGGTCAAGGTTCCTCAGAATCTTCCGGGCTCTCGAAGACTCGGGACAGGGCGTCCGCCTGAGTGTTCTTTTCAGCTGGGCGAAACACAAGATGAAATCGGAATCTTGCGAAAAAAAGCGACCACCAGGCCTGCCTTAGATTTAATCTTTTAGCCTCTTGCAGGTACAAAAGATTCTTGTGGTCAGTGACCACAGTGAAGACTTGGATGACTCCTTCCAATAGATGTCTCCATTCCTGGAGTGCGAGTTTCAGCGCCAGTAACTCTCGGTCCCCAACCGTGTAGTTTCGTTCTGCTGGGGTGAATTTTCGGGAGTAAAAGAAACACAGAAGCTGTTTACCTGTCTCTGTTACCTGGGATAATAGTGCCCCTGCTCCCAGAGACGAGGCATCGACCTCCACCACGAAGGGTTTATTGATGTCTGGACTGCGGAGAATAGGAACTGTGAGAAAAGCCTTCTTCAAAGTGGTAAAAGCTGTAAGGGCTGAAGCAGACCACTCTCGAACCTCTGCCCCCTTCTTGGTCATGGAAGTCAGTGGTGCCGTAACCTGGGAATAATGAGGAATAAATTGGCGGTAGTAGTTGGCAAACCCGAGGAAACGTTGGAGGGCCCTGAGACCCCGAGATACCGGCCATTCTTGGATAGCTTGTAATTTACTGGGATCCATCTTAAGGCCCTCGGGGGTAATGATGTAGCCTAGGAACGGGGTAGATTCTTGATGAAAAGCACATTTGCTGAGTTTGGCGAACAGCCGGTGCTCCCGTAGACGCTGTAAAATGGTGCGCACGTGACCCACAAGTGCACGGGGATCCGGCGAGAAGACTAGAATGTCGTCCAAGTAGACGATCACGGAGACATAGAGAAGGTCTTGTAGGATAAAGTTGATAAATTCTTGGAATCCTGCTGGGGCATTGCACAACCCGAAAGGCATAACGAGATACTCATAATGGCCCTCGTGCGTATTAAATGCAGTTTTCCATTTGTCACCTTGATGAATGCGAATGAGGTCGTAGGTCCCCCGGAGATCCAATTTGGTAAAAATCTTAGCTCCCTAGAGGCGCTCGAAAAGCTCTGGTATTAAGGGAAGTGGGTACCGATTTTTTATCGTGATGTTATTTAATCCACGGAAATGGATACAAGGTCGAAGTCCCCCATCCTTCTTCATCACAAAGAAGAACCCTGCCCCAGCAGGAGATGAAGAGGGTCTGATGAATCCCTTCTGCAAGTTCTCGTGAATATACTGTCTCATAACCTGGGATTCCTCCCGGGAGAGGGTGTACAGGCGGCCACGAGGAGGCCGTGTTCCCGGCATGAGGTCAATAGGACAGTCGAACGCCCGGTGAGGAGGTAGGACCTCCGCCTCCTTGGGGCTGAATTCATCTGCAAAGTCTTGATATTGCGCAGGTAGTTCCTCCTGGCGAACTCCTGATGCAGCCACAATACTTGACAAGGTTGAAGCGGCTATAACATCCATAGGAAAACAGCGACCAGAACACTGAGTGCCTCAACAGCTGGTCTCTCCGGTGGTCCAGTTGATAGGGGGGGCATGAAGACGGAGCCACGGAAGACCCACGACCACCGGATGAATAGCCTGAGGAAGAACCAGCAGCTGGATCTCCTCCAGATGTTGAGATCCCACCCGCATCTGAAATGGTGGCGAAATGGAGGTAATAGGCATGGGTAGCGGTGACCCCTGGATCGTGGTCACTCGTAACACAGGCTGGCAGGACATCGAGGGATTCCCCAGCTGCTCAAGCAATTCCGCACTAATAAAATTCCCACCAGCCCCGGAATCCACCAAGGCCTGAGTGTTAAGATACCCATCCTGCCAGCGCAGGGAAATCGGAATAGTAACAAGATTGTCCGGGAGGGGTGAGGATTGCCCCAAGGCCACCCCCCTCACGGGGCCCTGGTGTTGTCGTTTCCCAGCCGCGTGGGACATGACCAAAAAATGCCCAGCCTCACCACAGTACAGGCTTGTTATTCCTTCGGTGGGCTCTCTCAGACGCTGAAAGTCTTTGCCTGCCCAGTACCATGGGTTCCTCAGACCTATGGGAGGACAGTGCTTCCTGAGATGGTCCAGGTCGAGTGGATCGTCTCCCGGTCTTGGGAATCAGTGGCTGATTATTCCGCTCTCGTGCTCGCTCCTGGAAGCATACATCCACCCAAATGCAGAGTGTAACGAGTGCCTCCAAAGTGGTGGGAAGATCCCGCCCGGCTAACTCATCCTTAATATCACCGTTCAAGCCCTGCCAGAAAACAGCACTGAGAGCCTCTGAATTCCATTTAACCTCCGCTGCTAAAGTTCGGAATTGAACTGCATAGTCCCCCATGGATCCGCTACCCTGCTGGATCCGTAATAGATTAGCTGCAGCCGAGAAGGGTCGTCCAGGAACATCAAAGATCATTTTGAATTGACGCAGAAACTCCCCCAGGTCGGACAATAGAAGACCTTGTTGTTCCCACAGGGGTGAGGCCCATGCCAGCGCAGGTCCAGTGAGGAGTGAGATAATGTAGGTAATCTTCATCGAATCAGAGGGAAACGCCCCTGGATTCATATGAACAAAATCGAACATTGGTTTAGGAACCCTCTGCATGCCGCCGGGGTTCTGTCGAACCGGGGTGGCTCGGGAAGACGGAGTCTGGGCCCCGGAGGGCCACGGGGTGGATCCAGACCTCGGGGTGCTTGCTGAGCCTGGAGGGCCGAGACCTGTGCCCCAACTTTCTGTAAGGCCCCCGACAGCTGATATAGGTGAGCTTGCTGCTGCTGGAGAGCCTGAGCCAGGCTGGCCAGGTTGGACTTGTCCGGCGAGCTCATGGCTTCGGCTTACTTGTCAGACTGTGAGCCCTTGTGCCTTGATCCCACACCTTAGCTGAGTCCAACGTCGGTGTCGGAAGGCGGCCGTACAACCCTGAATCTTCGCCTGGGAAGGCCGCCGTTCCCTGGAAGTTGAGCCTCCAGGTGCAGGCGGTCTATAGGTCTTCTAGAACCACGTGGGGTTGTCGCCCAGGAAAGACACAGGTGGAAAACAGATACCCAGAAGGAGTAGGCAGCAAACAAGCAATGGTCAGGATTCGGTCAGAGGTCAGGGCAGGCAGCAAACAAGCAATGATCAGGATTCGGTCCGAAGTCAGGGCAGGCAGCAAACAAGCAATGGTCAGGATTCGGTCCGAAGTCAGGGCAGGCAGTAAACAAGCAATGGTCAGGATTCAGTCCAAAGTCAGGGCAGGCAGCATACAAGCAATGGTCAGGATTCGGTCCAAAGTCAGGGCAGGCAGAAAATAACAGAGTCCAAAACAGGCAACGGTCAAAAATCAGGAACAAATACAAGAAGGTCCAACTGCACTGCAACTACCCAGGAACTGAATAGAAGCCAAAGCACAGAAGGACTGAAGGCAAGGCTTTAAATAGTAAGACAATCAGAGTCAACCATCCTCAGCTGAATCCAAAATGGCTGCCCCCACAGGCGATCTCAAAGGACCAAATATGGGCTTCCTTCCTGTCCTCGTTACTCCAAGATGGCTTCCTAAGAGATGATCTATCCAAGATGGCTGTACCCCTAGAGCTATCCAAGATGGCTACGACTCTTGAGCTATCCAAGATGGCTGCGGCCATTGATCCAACCAAGATGACGCTGCCAGAAATAGGAAACAGAAACAAACCCTCCTAAGACTGATCCTCGTCCCTTTCAGACAGGAACTGCGGGATGACCTAGCCAGGAGGAGCGTCGAACAGGTGAGGGACGTGACACCTATGCTGCTCCCCACAAGACTCAATACTTCCCTATCCTTTCCTTTAGTCAAATCTCCATCACTAGGGTGCAGCTTACATTTTCCCACCTCTTTCCTATTACTTTAATGAAGCAAGACAAGAACTCAACCATCTATCTCCAATGCTATGGAAGTAAACCTGTATCTGAAGATCAAATGAGCAGATCCTTCAGTGGACCTACATGAACTTCAGCATTGAGTCAATAATGACTCCAAGGTATCAACATTATGAAACAATTGGAATTTCAACATTATCATGTTTAATAGAAGATGGAAATGATGTTGGCACCAGCCTGTCTTGTGTTCAAAGATGTTGACCCCTTTGTAGAACACCAAGTCTAGCATATGGCCCTTTTCATGGGTTAGAGATTTGATCACCTGAGTGACACCTAGAGCTGTCATCGTATGTGGTGATGGTGTGGTCTACAGTTTTGATGTGTAGGTTAAAGTCACCTATGATCAGTAACCTCAGAGTTACCTCAGACACCTGATTCAGCAGTTCTTGCACAGAGGATGTGTTGTTGTGAGGTGCTCTGTGACCATGAACAGCCACATTGGTTCCTTATCTCCAAGATGAATTAGGAGGCATTTTGATTCAGATAGGTGGGGGATGGAGACTCTGCACAGTTTGATTGTCTTTTGGATGAGGACTGCTGCCCTTCCACCCCACTTCCCTTGTCTTGGTTGGTGCAGGAAAGTGAATTATGTGAGGCATAGTTCAGCCAATGGTACTCCTCTGCTTTCATCCAGCCAGGTCTCAGTTATTCCAAGGTATCTAAGTGGTATTCACGACATCAGGGATCATAGGAACTTTTTATTGGTTGATCTGGCATTTACTAGTCCTAAGTTTCTAAGTACTGGTCTGTTAGTTGAGGTTGTATTTGTAGTTCTAGGGGTTACTTGATGCTGGTAGGCAGGTATTTATGGTGGGTACAGCTAGATAAATGTCTCTCTCACAAAACGGGCCATTTGAGCAGCAGCGGCAGTTCACTGTCCTCGGTTCATGAGAAAGACATTTATAGAGTGTTAGGTTAATTCCTCTATGTTGGAAGACTTTTGTTGTACTGTTCTTGTCTTTAAAACCATCCACTGATCCCTGATTCAACCTTATTAGGCAAAACATGGACATATGGACATATTTTTATTCATGAACTTTGGAACCCCTTGTTGGACTACTTTGTTTCATGGTGTTATATGTTGCTTCCTATTCAGTGCCTGTATCCAAATACCAGCCAGCACTGAATATCCAGGTTTGCATTGGTCAGTGTTACTTATCTAGATACTGGCAACATTCAGACCAGTAACTAGATATGTTAATGTTTATTAAAAATGTTAATATCTCCACTTCTAACAAAAAGATCTCAGAAGTGTACAATAAAATCAAATATAATAAAATAGAAAGGAACTCCATGAAAAATAGGACAGAGGAATCACACAGGCTCAAACACACAAAATTATATAGATTAAACTAGACTAAACAGGTCACCACTGTCATACAGCCCACAATCAACTGGCAGGAGGGATAAAACAAACACAAGGGAAAAAAAAACTTTGATGTGAGTAAAAGACAATTCAGAATGGAGTGCCTGAAGGAGATCATTCCACAATTTAGGGGTCAAAAAGTAGAATGCCAGGTGATGGGTGGACTCGTAATGAGCCAGTTTCAGAGAAGGGAGGATCAGACCATGGGAATCCAGGGAACAAAGAGAATGGGAATGAGTGTAAGGAATAATAAAAAAGGATAAATAGGCATGAGAACCACAGTGGAGTGTTTTATGGGTAAGACAGAGAATTTTAAACCAGGAGCAGTATTTGATCGGTAACCAGTGGAGTAAGGACAAAATAGGCATGATAGAGTCAAACCTACAAGCTTTGCAGAGGAAACGGGCTGCTGCATTCTGTTAAGTTTGAAGGCTGCAAAGTTGGTAACTAGAGATGCTGGACTAAACAACATTAGCATAGTCCAAGAGCATGCAGAAGAGTATGAAGGTCAGAGAACTTAAGAAATGTAGCAATAGAACGAAAACACCTAAGAGAGAGAAAGCCACGTTGAAGAACAGAGGAAACCTGAGATGAAAAAGAAAGAGCAGAGTCAAAGATAACACCAAGATATTTGAACGAGTCAGAAAGAGCAGAGTCAAAGATAACACCAAGATATTTGAACGAGTCAACAGTGGGGAAAGGAGTGTTGAATAATACCGTATCAAGTGAAGGAGGAGTAAAAGGACCAGAAATCCAGCAGGCAACAATCTTAGAGGTGTTTAACACTAAGCAATGAGTAGAAAGCCAATCAGAAACAGCAGCAAGACAGGACTGCAACTGGCTCAGATGGGGATTAGATGGTGAAGTTGGAAAAAGCAGAGAGTATCGGGTCAGCATAGATAAAGAATTGTATATTAAATCCTTGAATCAGTGTAACTAAGGGACTCAGAAAAATATTAAAGAGCAGTGGAGAGAGTACAGAACCCTGGGGCACCCCACAAGACAATGAAAATGAAGCTGACTCAGAAGAAGAAGTGACTACAGAAAATGAGTGAGATGATAAGAATGAAGAAAACCAAGAAAGAACTGTACCTGAAAGACCAATAGAAGCCAAACGAGATAGAAGCAAAGAGTGATCTAAAAGGTCGAAGGCAGATGACAGATGCAGAGAAACCAAGAGACTAATTTTACAAGCATCTAAAGATGAGTGAAATTAACTTAAGAGTGCTGCTATAGTGGTTTCAGTACTGTGGAAATTGCTGAACCCAGTAACTGGATCATTTAGGACAGCCTTTGTCCTGTCCTAACTTTATCCAGGAAGGTGCTTAGTTAGTGGATTAAATATTGCCACTGACCAGATAATTCCTAGCTCTGCCCAAGCTCTGCCCCCGAACTTCCCCAGCACAATGTAATTAGTGCTGAGGAGGTCTGACCACATCCAGAGGCATTATCTGCATAAAGCCGCTGACAATCTGGACCCGCTCAGCAGGACTTATCCAGGTAGGAGCCATTCCTATCTGGAAAAGTCCCACTGAATATTGACCCCATATTTATAGTGACCCCAAGCTTATAAATTTAGGCCTGCCATTCATTCACTTAGATTTATAAACCTAATGCTGAAAATCAGTGCTAGGCTCTTAAGTTTCCCCCACTAAGTCTGCCTCCTCTGCCACATGTTTCTTATGCTCCTTAATTATGGAATTATGTGATATTTGGAGTATAAATTTAGGCCCTCAAAGAGGTCATAAGTCTCAGAGCATTAAACGTTTAAATATCTTGGTCATAATTTTTAAATATGTGGAGGAGAACCCTAATGGTGAGAACAGCAGGCTGGCAACCAGAACGCTGAGTTCAGCTCCTTGTGGCTTTGAATTGTGGCCTTGAACATGTCACTTAACCCTGTATAGAGTAGAGGCATAGCCTAATGGTTAGTGCAGTGGTTTGCAAGCCAGGGCACCTGGGTTCAATTTCCACTGAACCTCCTTGTGACTCTGGGCAAGTCACTTAAACCTCCATTGCCCCAGGTACAAAATAAGTACCTATATATAGCATGTAAACCACTTTGACTGTAACTACAGAAAGGCAGTATATCAAGTCCCATTTCTTAGAAGAAAGTAATGGCAAGCCACTCCTGTATCATTCCAAAAGTAACAAAACATGAGATGGGGGGGGGGGGGAGGGGTCCCACACTGTGTGTGATCAGCAGGGTCAGTTCTGACTGAATGGCACCTCTAGATCTGGAATTTTTAGACTTCATGGAGTCTCCATGCTTTGCTGCAGGTATGAAGTCAATGTTGTTTATCACATGCAGGAATTTCAAAATGAAATCCTCATACATTACAGAATGTTAATGTATAAAGGCTTTGCCCCAAAGGGAAAGGGGAGGGGACTTGATATACCATCTTTCTGTGGTTACAATCAAAGCAGTTTATATATTGTATACAGCTACTTATGTTGAACCTGGGGCAGTGGAGGGCATGGTGGGCTGCTAAAAGTTTTATGCCTCTTTGTTTTTTGTTTTTTTTTGCTGTCCTTTCAACTTGCAGTGGAGTTCCTATTTCTTTCTTCTGATATGTGACTGTGTGCAGTGCTTCTGTCATTTTCAGTATTATAAACCGCATTGCTGTGTATACATGAAATGGCAGTATATTAATCTAAATAAACCATAAACCATAAGTGGCTTGCCCAGAGATGCAAGGAGAATTGACCCCGGTTCCCTTGGTTCTCTGGCCACTGCACTAAACATTAGGCTACTCTTCCACTCCTGATGAGACGTTTGAGAGGGGGAGAGCAACCTTCTACCATGGAGGCATTGCATTTTTGCTTTGTTTCAAAACCAACACACAGGCCTACAGAAATGACAATGGTTCTGTGAGCCATGGGGAGAGACAAAGATGCAATGAGTAGAGGCCTGAATTTTGCATTTGGATAGGTATCCTTTACTTCTTATTAAATACACTCTTATTTTTATAAGTGATGCCTTAATCAGTCATTTTAGGTAGCTTGAGAAGGTAGTGTAAACTGGAAGACAAAAAGAACTCCTTAATCTTAAGAATGATGGTATGAAATAGAAACAGTCAATAGCAGACTAATATACGAGAGGAAGGAAGGAGAACAGAGACATGCATGATTACACAATGACAGCAATGTATTGCCACTTCCAGCAATACAAATAGCCCTGAGCTCCGACAGTAATTGGGTGAAGTAATGTGATATAGTACCAGCGCTGATACATCTCTATATTGTTTCACAAGTGCAGGTATGGCAGGGACATAAAGCCTGATTTGGCATGTTGTCTAGGTAGGAAAAGACTTATCCAGATTTGGATGTGCACCGTTTTCTGAATCGTTCATAAAAGGCTTGGTGAATGCAGAATCCTTTTTAAAATACATATAAAGTCACAGCACATACAAGTGAAACAGCCATTTCAGAAAGGAACATGTTGAAAAAAATGGCATCATTCGGCACTGAATATCTGCAGATAAAAAGTTTTTAAAATCATGAGTAGAGTGGACATTTTGAACAGGGAATAGTTTTTATTTTTTAACCTTTCGGAGTGGCCTAGTGGTTAGAGTGGTGGACTTTGGTCCTGGGGAACTGGGTTCAATTCCCACTGCAGGCACAGGCAGCTCCTTGTGACTCTGGGCAAGTCACTTAACCCTCCATTGCCCCAGGTACAAATAAGTACCTACGCCACATTGAGCCTGCCATGAGTGAGAAAGCACAGGGTACAAATAAAAAAAAAAAAACACCACCAAAACAAGAATTCAGACCATAAAATTAATGACCAGCAGCATACTGTCAGAGGATGTGCTGATATTCAAGATAAATTGAGACATGTTTCTGGAGGAAAGTCCATTAAAAAATTATTATTTAAGTTCATTTGGAAGAGCCATTGCTGTTCCCTGAAAATGAGCTACGAGAAACAGATATTTGTTTTAGCATAGTATTTTTTGTGTTTTATTGTCCATCACTTCAGCTTTTAGATAAGTGACATTAGACCCAGGGCCATGCCAACATGGTAAGCGAGGTAAGCATGGCAGGGGGGCGCTTCCCTCTGGGGGGCGCCGCCGCACCATGCTCACCTCGCTCGCCCTCCCGCTCCCATTGTTCAACTGCCTGCCCTCTTCTCCCCCCCCCCAACATCCCTTTTCTTTTTTTTTTCCTTTTTAAATTTACCTCCGTGGCGGTTCCGGCAGCGCAGCGTCAGTGAAGGAGGCAGCGCTCCCGACGTCTCTAGCCTTCCCTTCGCTGTGTTACGCCTTCTTCTGACGTCATTTCCTTTACATCATAAGAAGGCGGAACACAGCGAAGGGAAGGCTAGAGACGTCGGGAGCGCCGCCTCCTTCACTGACGCTGCGCTGCCGGAACCGCCACGGAGGTAAATTTAAAAAGAAAAAAAAAGAAAAGGGATGTTGGGGGGAGAGAAGAGGGCGGGCAGTTGAACAATGGGAGCGGGAGGGCAGGTGAGAGACGAGAGCATGGATGCGAAGGGAGAGGGGAGAAGAGGGCGGGCCAGGCCAGGCCAACTGGGACATGATGGGACAATGAATGGAGGGTGACAGAGGAGCATGGATGGAAGGGGCAGGGCTCAGGGAGAGAGGGAAATTGCTGGAAAAGGATGAATGGAGGGGGCAGGGGACAGAGGAGCATGGATGGGCATGGATTGGGAGGGCAGGGCTCAGGGAGAGAGGGGAATTGCTGGAAAAGGATGAATGGAGGGGGCAGGGGGACAGAGGGGCATGGATGGGCATGGATTGGGAGGGCAGGGCTCAGGGAGAGAGGGGAATTGCTGGAAAGGGATGAATGGAGGGGCAGGGGACAGAGGAGCATGGATGGGCATGGATTGGGAGGGCAGGGCTCAGGGAGAGAGGGGAATTGCTGGAAAAGGATGAATGGAGGGGCAGGGGACAGAAGAGCATGGATGGGCATGGATTGGGATGGCAGGGCTCAGGGAGAGAGGAGAAATTGCTGGACATAGAGGGGAGGGAAGAGAGATGAAGGAGATGAAATGAGGGAAAAGGAAGAGAGGAGAAAAACTGCACATGGATGAAGAAAATAGGCAGAAGCTGAGGACCAGAAATGAAGAAGAAAGGAGGAAAGGAAAGAAATAAATGGAAAGGAAGCCCTGGAAATGGAGTTAAGAGGACAGATAGCAGCAGAATCAGATACTGGGCCAGCATGATCAGAAAAAGAAAGTCACCAGACAACAAAGGTAGAAAAAAATCATTTTATTTCATTTTAGTGTTTGGAATATGTCCACTTTGAGAATTTACATCTGCTATCTTATTTTGTAATGTATAGCAATTTGGTTCTAAGAATATTGCTGACAATTCCTGTCAGTGTGGCAAGTGGTGATGCGATCATTTCACGGGGGGGGGGTGGGGGGGGGAGGGGAGGGCCGCCGCCAATCTGAGAGTCTGCAGGGGGGCGCCAGAGACCTAGGCACGGCCCTGATTAGACCCAGCAAGGCTTTTTTTTTGAGGGGTACTTGGGGTACTGAGTACCGGCACCTTTTCCATTGTCTGCTAAAATTGACCCATGGACCCCAAATTTTTAATGAAAGAGCTCAGGTTCTACACAATAATTCTGCCTTGTCATAGATTCTGAGACTGGTTGCAGGGGGCATGGCTATTGCGGGGTGGGTCCCTCAGTGATCACTCCCACCCTTGAAAGGTGGCCTAGCATTTGAGTACCTGCACCTTTTTTGCTAGAAAAATGCACTGGGCCCAGATCAAGTACCATAAGAAACCCCAGGGGCCCTGGGCCTAGGGTTTTCACCTCTATCAGTTTTCCTTTCCCTTCGTGTTGAGCCCTCAAGTCTTCAGAAACTGCCAGGACTTGCAGCAAGAGACTTAGGTGTTCCCTGCACAAGCATAGTAGACCCTGTCACCAGACAGAAGGAAGCAGGAGATGGGACGAGATATAGGAACAACATGGTCAGACCCAGAACACCAGAACAGAAGGCAGAGAGTGGTGAGGGAACTAAAGTCAGGTCTGGTAGAGCAGTTCATATGTGGAAGGCAAGCAAGGGTCAAATACCGAAGATCAGCAGTACAGCAGTAAGGTACTCGCAAGTAAATCTATCCAAAGGGAAGGTTTAATGGGAGCTCCAGGGTTTAAATATATGTAGGGAGTCAATTAGAGAAGATGCATTCCTAAGAACCAATCAGGCCAAAGTGTATCCTCAGGGGCCAATCGTAAGTACATAAGTATCGCCATACTGGGACAGACCGAAGGCCCATCAAGCCCAGCATCCTGTTTCAAACAGTGGCCATCCAGGTTACATATACTTGGCAAGATCCCAAAACAGTACAATATACTTTATGCTGCTTATCCCACGGTGGCTTGCATGGCGTAGTGAGCAGTACTAAGTCAGTACCAGCCAAAAGACAGGATCGACTGCAATCCTTTGAGAAAGCATTTCACAAAACGGGTGCCTGTCGGGGACCCAGTGGTTGACACAAACCTGGATATTTCAGATGTCTGATTGATTTTTGGTGCTTTACTGTTCGCTTTAATTGCCACCTTGGAGATACTACATTTGAAGAGAGTTTTGCGCATATTAAGCACACACTGGGGTTATTGCACAATAGTTATTTAAAGTCCCTGACACGGGATAAGAAGAAACATATTAAAGAATATTGAAAAATATTTTGAGAAAAACTGAAAAACTGAATTTGGTAGGAGGGGGTCCATTCAATGATTACATGAGGACACCATTGGGCAATACCCTAATATTGGGTTGTAAGAAGTTACACGGAAGCCCGGGTGATTTTATGAGACCTTTTCTCTTCCCTCAGATCAAATTTAAGATCCAATTATGACACATTTGTTGTGAACTTCTGACTATCATAGTTGTCAAGCATATCCTAGAAATAAGCAGTGAATTTTCCCCAAGCCCATGTTAAGACCTAGGCTAACCCATTAAGGGGAGGCCTTATACAAATGGGCTGAAGGCTAGGGAAGACGGGGAAAGGGGGGAATTTGGGTTAGCAAGGTAAATGAGTACAGACAGAATCAGGGTGAGGAAAGGGTTAAGGAAAATATGGGAGGAGCATGAAAAGGGTGTTGAAAAAGAAGAAAGAAACAAGGGTAGTGGCAGTTGGAGATTAATGAGCATAGGGAGAGCAGCGCTGACCCAGCCCACCCACCCTATGGCCAGAGCGGTAGTAGTCGTGGCTGGGCGTTACGCTATGTTCAGTTATACATTGACAGCGCCAGGTACACAGCATCTGGGCAGATAACAGTTATAAGTTTGATGTTAAACCTTTGGAATAATGTTGAAATGTAATTAAAGAAAGATATGCCCGCATGTTAGCGGGAAAATAACAGAATGAATGGTGACACAGCTTGTCTCCTGGCTTGGACGGTCAGGAGGCCCAGATCATCGGGTATTTTGAAAGAAGTATAGGTGCATCCTTCTACGGGATACGCCCAAAGAATAACGGGTGCACAGAGAGAAGACACAGGGTGTTTGTACGGCACACCTGTGAGGTAATAACAAATAGCAGTTGTTCAGAGGCTGTGTACCTAGGCAGGAGCTAAATGTTTAAAATATAGCAATTGAAGTAATAGTGTATGTGTTATTTTACAAATACAATGTTTGAATTCCTGGCTGTGGCCAAAATAAATTCCACTTTTGTTGAAATCAGACTATTGTGCTGGTATTTAATATAAAGTGAGTACATCTGAGTGTGTACCGAGTGCCCAATTTGATAATGACTTATGGATTTTTCTTTTAGGAAGCTATCCAAACCTTTTTAAAACCCCGCTATGCTAACTGCTTTTACTACATTCTCGGGCAACAAATTCCAGAGTTTAATTACACGATGAGTGAAGAAATATTTTCTCTGATTTGTTTTAAATTTACCACTTTGTAGCTTCATTGTGTGCCCCCTAATCCTAATGTTTTTGGAAAAAGCAAACAAGCGATTCATGTCTACTTGTTCCGCTCCACTCATTATTTTATAGACCTCTATCATATCTCCCATCAGCCATCTTTTCTCCAAGCTGAAGAGCCCTAGCCACTTTAGCCTTTCTTCATAGGGAAGTCATCCCATCCCCTTTATCATTTTTGTTGCCCTTCTCTGTATCTTTTCTAATTCCACTATATCTTTCTTTTTTTTTTTTTTTGTTACATTTATACCCCGCGTTTTCCCACTCATGGCAGGCTCAATGCGGCTTACATGGGGCAATGGAGGGTTAAGTGACTTGCCCAGAGTCACAAGGAGCTGCCTGTGCTTGAGATGTGGTGACCAGAATTGCACACAATATTCGAGGTGTGGTTCTACCATAGACTGATACAAAGGCATTATAATGCCCTCGTTTTTGTTTCTATTCTTTTCCTAATAATATCTAACATTCTATTGTTTTCTTAGCCGCCGCACAGAGTTTCAACGTATCATCAACGATGACACCTAGATCCCTTTGCTGGTCAGTGACTCCTAATGTGGAACCTTGCTTTATTTAGCTATAGCTCAGGTTCCTCTTTCCCAGATGCATCACTTTGCACTTGCGCACATTAAAAAACATCTGCCATTTAGATGGCCAGTCTCCCAGTCTCGTAAGATCCTCTTGTAATTTTTCACAAACCTCTAGTGATTTAACAACTTTGAATAACTTCGTGTCAACAGCAAATTTAATTACCACACTAGTTACTCCCATTTCTAGATCATTTATAAATACGTTAAAAAGCAGCAGTTCTGCACAGCCCCTGGGGAACCCCACTACCCTTTTCCACTGAGAATACTGACTAGTTAATCCTACTCTTTGTTTTCTATCTTTTAACCAGTTTTTAATCCACAATAGAATACTACCTCCTATCCCATGACTCTCCAATTTCTTCTGGAGTCTTTCATGAGGTACTTTGTCAAATGCTTTTTGAAAATCCAGATACACAATATCGACTGGCTCACCTTTATCCACATGTTTGTTCACTCCTTCAAAAAATGTAATAGATTGGTGTGAAGAAACTGTATGTTTTAAGCCTTTTAAAATGTATTAGATATTTTCCTGTTTTAATTATGTCCTGAAATGTATTTCTCTTATTTGACCAGTAGATGGTGTTTATTTGCTGTAAAGATGTTATAGGGAACTGAATGTTCTTTTTCTTTAACACAAGCAGGAAGCAAGCAGCAATATACTCTTAAAGCTTGTTGACTGGATTCTGACTGGCCTGGAGTTTGAAAAATTACCCAATTAGAAACTCCTTAAATAAATCATCATTATGCACACTAACTCATCCATACATTACATCACGTTTAGACTACTGTAATATAGTTTATGCAGGTCTATCAAAGCTTAATCTAAAACAACTACAGATGATTCAAAATATAGCAGCTCGTATTATTTGCAGAGCTTCAAAATATGATAGAATCACCCCATTGTTATACCATTTGCACTGGCTTCCAATAGAATCTAGGATAAAATTTAAAATTTTAGCATTGACACATAAAGCTTTCTATGTATCTAGCCCTTCATATCTGTTTAATCTTTTTATATCCTATACGCCAACTCGGACTCTTCGATCATTAACAGATAATAGATTGGTAATTCTGCCACCATATAAAGCTCGATGGGAATCTACTCGAAAATCTGCATTTTTTTTCTGACTCCAACACTTTGGAACTGCCTTCCTAAAGAACTTAGACTTGAGGTTTCTTACACTCATTTTCGTAAAATTCTTAAAACACATTTTTTTCAAGAATCTTTTAGAAACACTGCTTACAATCAAACTGGAAGGAAAAAATGGGGGGGGGAGGGGAATTAATGCCCCTTGCTGTTTTTGATATATATGAATGTTTTTATTAATTGTATAATTTTAGTTTGGATGGTTTGCTGTGCTTTTCTATCACATGTGGATTTCCGATTTGTGTATTTTAATTGTTTTAATGTTATATTTGATTGTAAACCATTCTGATTTACTCTGTAATAAGAAATGGTCTAGCAAATAAATAAACGATAAACGATAGTAGTGTTGACTGTTGCTTCAGTCTTAGCCCATCTGGAAAGAGAGACAGATCTCTTTGCTGAGGCTCAGTGAATTATATGTCCTGACCTTCCCAGATACTGTTTAGACAGTATATAGATGTTTAGTTAGTGTTATAATTGATCCCTATTTCAGTTATCTGTTATTGACTGCTGATTGCATATTTTTTATTCATTGTTCCAGTGTGACAGTAAACCTGTTTAGTTTGTTGACTCTGCTGTCTGGACTGATAAAACAATCCTGGTGGTTTGTGTGTTGGGTCTGTGAGTGCTTTCTGGGAACTGTGGGACCACTGGGATTGTGGCCCCTGTAACCTAGAAATCACTGGGGATAATTTGAGAGTGGGAGACTCGTCCCAGAGGCGGTTGTGACCCAGTCAGTGGGAGGAGGGTGCTAGTGTAGAGCACAAGCGGCAGGTGCAGGTGGATCTGAGCTGTGCTGGGGATAGACCTTCTAAGAGGCCATGGGGTAAACCAGGCGGGTGGCTAGGCATTTCATGACAGACCTTGTCCTTCTTTTTTGTGGCAGTGGTGGGATTGTCAGACTCATTGCGTGGAGTGAGGGGGGGGGGGGTTATCTGTAGGGTTACCATATGGCTTCAGAAAAAGGAGGACACATTGATCCAATCCGGATTTTGCTTCCATTGAAAATAATGGAAGTAAAATCCAGACTGGCTCAATCTGTCCTCCTTTTGATGGAGCCATATGGTAACCCTAGTTATCTGTAACCTCTAGACACAGAGCAGAGTGAACAAGTGCAGCAGTAACAGGGTCACTTTTCTGTTCAGTTTTTTTTTTTTTGGTAGTGTTAGGATGGTGACTGGTAGCAGTCCTCAGACACTGGAGATGCCTTACCTAACATGAGCAACCAGATAACCTCAGAGGGGAGGAGCTACAGGACTGGCCTGGGCAGAGTCCTCCTGTGGGGATAGCAGACACCTTATGGGCAGAGACCCAGGAGTTGGCAGGGCCAGATGCCACACCAGCTGAGATCTAGCAGATCTACATGCTAGAGCGACAGCGGCTAGACCAACAGCAGTGAGAGGAATGGGAAGAGCGACAGCTGCGAGAGGTACGGCAACATCAGAATGAAGAGCGGGAGAAATTAAAGATGGAGATGGAAATGGCTCGCATCCAAAGCTCCAGCCCAACCCCTGTGCCAAGGCCTGAGGCAGCATCCACAGTCCGGATCGGGCCCAACTTGTTTTTGCAGTTTGATGATACCAGAGGTGACATAGATGGATATCTGCCTTTGAAAAAATTTGCCACCTCAATGAGATTCCTCAGAAAGATTGGGTGCGCTATCTAGGAGGAAATCTCACTGGTAGAGCACTTGAGGCATTCCAAGGACTGTCCATGGAGACATGCTCCCACTTTGAGGAGGTGCGTAAAGCTTTGTTGAACTGTTATGCTATTACCCCTGAGGCTAGAGAATGATGCGGGGACAAAGTTTGTCCCCGTCCCCGCGAACTCCGTCTCCATCCCCGCGAACTCTGTCCCTATCCACAGAAGCCTTACTTTTTAACCACCCTTAAGATTTACCTTTGGGTTTAAAAAGCAAAATCATGTGCATGTAAGGACTGCATAAATGAATTAAAACAAATGCCCTTAAAATGTAATAATACTGGACTGGTCTGGCAAGCAATAATGAAACAGTGATGGAATATTCATTCACATAGCAAGCAATAATGAGCACTAATGTTTCTAATCATTCTATAACTCCAAGCACATTTAATTCTTGTCTCACTATACAGGGAACCACAGAAAAACTGAAACAGAGATCTCCCTCAAGAAAGCCAGACTCTGTAAACTGTGTAAACACTGGTAAAAGAGAAACAGAAATGCAAAATACAAAAATAGAAAAGACGTACATTTCACAAAGCAGGCACATCTCAGTCCTTAAAAGCATTAAATAAAAATATTTCTTGTCCGAGCACTTAATTTTTCTAATTGGGCTGGTCCCAGTCTCTTTTCCACTTTCCACATTTTAGTCTTCTCTAAATTCTTTTCCACGTTGATGTTTCCATTTCTTCTCTCTCTCCTCTTGGCTTCTTCCTTTCCTTCTCTACATTTGTCTGGCAGTGACCTTTCATTTCATGTCTGTCCATCCCCCTTATTGGTGTTTATCCCCCTTTCTCTCACCTTAGCCTCTGTTTCACTTTTCATCTACCTCCTAGCTTTTACCGTTGCTCCCTCTATCTCTCACTTAATATCCAGTCTCCTAAACCCCTATCTTTCCCCATCTTTCACCCACTTCCGTAGCCCCCATTCCCATCCTATTATCCCTCATCTACCCTCCACTGGATCTCATCGCCAGTTCCATCCTTGTCTCTCTTTCATTCCCTTGCTTCCAAGGCCCATACCCCATGCCCTTCCTTCCTCTCCCCCCCTTGCAAGGTTATGTCACTATCCCTCCCTCCCTTCTTCCTTCCCTCCCTTTTTTCTCCAAGGTCCGGTGTTGCTTTCCCTCCTCCCTCCCCCTCCCCACAAGGTCTTGTGACTCTTTCCCTTCCTCCCCCTCCCAAGTTCGGTGTCACTCTCCCAATCTTCCTGCCTCCCCCCCCCCCCATAGGGTTGGTGTCACTCTCCCTCCCTTTCTCCCTCCATTCCCACAAGGTCCGGTGTCACCCGCGCTCCCTCCCTCCCTACAAGTCCAGTGTTGCTCGCTCTCCCACCCACCCCCTACCGCCGCTGGGTCCTGTGTCGCACTCTCCCTCCAAACTCTGCAAGCTCCAGTGTCAAACCTCCACCTCTCCAATATGCTCCCGCTGTAGCCTTTCCATCTTCCGGGCTGCCGGCAGCGTTAGCAATGTAAGCATGCTGCCTTTGCACGGCGGGAAGCCTTCTCTCTGCAGCAAGCAACCTGCCTACTTGAAAACAGGAAGTCGCAATAGAGAGAAGGCTTCTGGGCCGCGCGAAGGCAGCGTGCTTACATTGCTAATGCTGCCGACAGCCTGGAAGATAGAAAGGCTGCAGCGGGAGCACAGCGGAGAGGTGGAGGAGTGACACCGGAGCTTGCAGGGGGGACAGAGAGTGTGGCACAGGACCCGGCCGCTGCGGCAGCAGGAGAGCGAGCGAGCAACACCGGACTTGTAAGGAAGGGAGGGAAGAAGGGAAAAAGGTAGGTGTCCGTTTTACCACGGGTACAGGGGTTATTACCGCTCCTGCAGGGTGGGGAAATAACCTCTGTTTGCACCTGTGGTAAAACTTTGAAAATTTTTTCCATTCCTGCGGTTTTACTGTGGATTACTGCGGTGTACCGCGATAACCTTCTCCCGTGTCATTCTTTACCTGAGACCTATAGACTCAAATTCCAGACTTTGCAAAAGGGGACGGATGATAAAGCGAGTTTGTGATTCAGCTAAGACACCAGCATCAGCGGTGGCTCAGTGGAACTGATGTTAAAACCCTGGAGGACTGCCAAAACTTGATGGTCCTGGAGCAGTTTCTTCAGCGTTGACGTCCAGAGGAGAGGGAACATATTCAAGATCACCAGCCCCATACTCCAGAGAAGGCGGTTGAGTTGGCTAACATCTTTATGGCTAACCTTCCCTGGTTGGCAAATAGAAGCCATCTATAAAGAGCATTCTAGTTCCTGCACCTAAGCTGGCGGCTTTTGTGGGTGGCTCCAATCCCATGAAGGAGACCCACACTGTTGCCGCAGCACAAAACGTTACTGGTCACTCATCAAGCAAGGAAGCCGATGGATTTCCACAACACTACAGCACTCCAGTAACTGTGAACCAGACTTGGGTGGCTGGGCTTGTGGACACTGTTTCTAGCATGACTTTGTTACGACCAGAGCTAGTGCGGGAAGATGCTATTCTACCAGGGCTGGACATAAGGCTGGACATTATAAAAATTCATGGAGATATCGTCATCTAAGATAAGTACTTTTTCCAAGTCATTGTTTGATGAAAACTGAGTCTCCATACAAGTGTTTGTAAGAGCACAATGGCAGTGTTTTTGTAAAGTTGATATAGTGGAGTTTTTTTTGAAGACGCATGATTGAAGTGGTTCCCTCATTATACAAAAGGCGTGTCCTTTAAGAACGAGGACGTTCCGATTTTTCTGAAGTCTTTTTTCTCCACTTTTTTCATCATTGCCTGCCATAGTTGCCCACAAACACGTTGTGTATAGGGTAGAATTGTGGGACAATTTTTGATAATATATTCTGCTTATTCCGTGAACTTGCAGTGTGATTTTAATTACCCCCATATAGACTGGGTTAACGTAACATCAGGGCACACCAGGGAGATAAACTTCCTTGATGAAATAAAGGACAGCTTTATGGAGCAGCTGGTACAGGAGCCGACGAGAGAAGGAAAAATTCTAGACTTAGTCATTTGTGGAGCGCATGATCTGGTACAGGAGGTAACGGTCTGGGGGGCCGCTTGACAACAGTAATCATAACATGCTCGCCTTTGAAATTTGCTTTCAAAAAGGTAAACATAGGAAGTCAAATATGTTAACGTTTAATTTTAAAAAAGGAAGCTATGATAAAATGAGAAGAATGGTAAAAAAAAAAACTTAGAGGAGCGACTGAGAGGGTTAGAAACCTACAACAGGCGTGGATGCTGTTCAAAACACCATCCTGGAGGCCCAGGCCAAACATATTCCATGTATCAGAAAAGGAGGACGTAAAACTAAACGACAGCCGGCATGGTTAAAAAATAAGGTAAAGGAGGCTATTGGAGCTAAAAAGGAATCCTTCAGAAAATGGAAGAAGGAACTGAATGATGAAAATAAGAAGCGGCATAAGGAATGTCAAGTCAGATGCAAAGTGCTGATAAGAAAGGCAAAGAGGGATTTTGAAAGAAAGATAGCACTAGATGTGAAAACTGATAGTAAAAATTTTTTTAGATACATTAAAAGCAGGAAGCGGGCAAAAGAATCGGCTGGCCCGCTGGATGACCGGGGTGTAAAAGGGGCAATCAAGGAAGACAAAGAAATAGCAGAAAAACTAAATGAGTTCTTTGCCTCGGTCTTCACCGAGGAAGATTTGGGAGGGATACCTGTGTTGGACGGGGTATTCGAGGCTGACGAGTCAGAAAAACTTAATGAGATATCTGTAAACCTGGAAGACGTAATGGAGCAGTTCTGCAAACTGAAGAGTAGCAAATCTCCTGGACCAGATGGTATTCATCCCAGGGTACTGATAGAACCAAAAAGAATGAGCCGGCGGAGCTACTGTTAGTGATTTGTAATTTATCCTTAAGATCGAGCTTGATACCAGAAAATTGGAGGGTGGCCAATGTAACGCCGCTATTTTATAAAGGTTCCAGAGGAGATCCGGGAAATTATAGACCAGTGAGTCTGATGTTGGTGCCGGGCAAAATGGTAGAGACTATTACCAAGAACAAAATTACAGAGCACATTCAAAAGCATGGACTAATGGGACAAAGTCAACATGGATTTAGTGAAGGGAAGTCTTGCCTCACCAATCTGCTGCATTTCTTTGAAGAGGTAAACAAACATGTGGACAAAGGTGAGCCAGTTGATATTGTGTATCTAGATTTTCAGAAGGTGTTTGATAAAGTCCCTCATGAAAGACTACAAAGGAAATTAGAGGGACATGGGATCGGAGGTAGTGTCTAACTGTGGATTAAAAACTAGTTGAAAGATAGGAAACAGAGAGTAGGGTTAAAAGGTCAATATTTGCAATGGAGAAGGGTAGTTAGTAGGGTCCCTCAGGGATCTGTGCTGAGACCTCTGCTTTTTAACATATTCATAAATGGCCTAGATATGGGGGTAACTAGTGAGGTAATCAAATTTGCAGATGACACAAAGTTATTCAAAGTCGTCAAATCACAGGAAGATCGTGAAAAATTACAAGAGAACCTTACGAGACTGGGAGACTGGGCGTCTAAATGGAAGATGACGTTTAATGTGAACAAGTGCAAAGTGATGCATGTGGGAAAGAGGAACTGAAACTATAACTACGTCATGCAGGGTTCAGCGTTAGGAGTCATGGACCGAGAAAGGGATCTAGGTTGCATCGTTGATGATACGTTGAAACCTTCTGCTTAATGTGCTGCTGCGGCTAGGAAAGCAAACAGAATGTTGGGTATTAGGAAGGGGATGGAAAACAAAAATGAGGATATTATTCTGCCGTTGTATCGTTCCATGGTGTGACCGCACCTCAAGTATTGTGTTCAATTCTGGTCGCCGCACCTCAAAAAGCATATAGTGGAATTAGAAAAGGTGCAGAGAAGGGCAACAAAGATGATACAGGGGATGGGACGTCTTCCCTATCAGGAAAGGCTGAAGAGGCTGGGGCTCTTCAGCTTAGAGAAAAGGCGGCTGAGGGGAGATATGATAAAGGTCTATAAGATAATGAGTGGAATGGAACGGGTCCATGTGGAGCGTCTGTTTACGCTTTCAAAAAATACTAGGACAAGGGGACATGCAATGAAGCTGCAGTGTATTAAATTTAAAATGAATCGGAGGAAATTTTTCTTCACTCAACGCGTAGTTAGACACTGGAATTCGTTGCCGGAAAAAGTGGTTAAGGCGGTTGACTTATCGGACTTTAAAAAAGGGTTGGACGGCTTCCTGGAGGAAAAGGCCATAGAATGTTATTGAATGGACGTGGGAATAATCCACTATTTATGGGATGGGCAGGACAAATTGTTTGTTCTTTTGGCCGCTGTCGGAGATAGGGTGCTGGGCTCGATGGACCCTTGGTTTGTCCCGGCGGACCCTTGGTTTGTCCCGGCATGGCGATGCTTATATCCACAAGAAATACTCTCAGACCAAGAGACACAGTTTATGTCTGAGTTGATCCAGAGTAAAATCTGTATGTACCACCCTGAAACTAATGGGTTGGTGGAGACATTTAATGGGACATTAAAGCATATGTTAAAGACCTTTGTGGAAACGGGAAACCATGATTGGGAAAAATACTTGCCCTACCTACTGTTTGCATACAGAGAAGTACCTCAGGAGTCTACAGGGTTCTCTCCATTTGAGTTGCTTTATGGCAGGAGGGTGAGAGGGCCCCTTGACCTAATAAGAGAACATTGGGAGGGGAAAGTTGATATCTCTGACACCTCTGTAATTGAATATGTAGCTAATATGCGGCAGAGATTAGACTTTGTCAGAGATAGCTTGCCGGCAGCCCAGACTAAGCAAAAGACCTGGTATGATCATAAGGCCTGAAATAGAGAGATTTATGAGGGTCAGCAGGTACTTGTTTTAGTCCCAGTTCATCAGAATAAACTTCAAGCTAATGGGGCGGAACCCTACAAGGTCATAAGGTGTCTGAATGATACAAACTATGTTATATCTATGGACTCTCAAGACAGAAAGCAGCATACTTTTCATGTAAATATGTTAAAGATCTATGCAAATCACACAGCTATGGTGCTAGCTGTATGCAGTCTGTCAGAAGAATGTCAGAATAGTGAACCCATACCTGACCTCCTAGCAGAGACAGAGGGATCTGACACTGAAGAGAGACCATCTAAATGTAACAGACTGTGGAAAAATAATAGAATACCTTCATGTCCTGGTTATGACAGTAGTTTCAACCAGGAAGAAAGCTTCACAAGAAATGCAAAATTTCACCCAGGAGAGAGATCAGTTTTAAGTACGGAGTGTAAGAAAAGTTTCAGTTGCCAGAAATTATTGTCAAAGCAGCATAGAATTCCTTCAGGGAAAAAAAACAGTTTACATGTACTGAATGTAGAAAAAGCTTTATTTATAAATCACAGCTAAGAAGAGGGGCTGGAGGGATTGTGAGAGAGGGTAGAGGTGGGGTTATGTGTGAAAAGGGAGCTAGAGGGAAGATAGATAGAAGTGGCTCATTTGTTTGTGTGTGAACGTGTGCGTGTGTGTATGTGTGAATGTGTGTGCAAGAAGGGACAGAAAGACAGGTGCTGACAACATAAGAACTTTTGGATACTGATGTGACTTTCATACAGGTTAAAGGAAACCGGGCAGCACCCGACACGGGCTTGGTTTTAATTAAATATCTATGTCAGAATCATTCACAATGATTTAAAATTTCATCCCAGGCTCATTTCAAATTCCTAAGGGCATCTTCACAAAAATCATGTGCAGGGTGATGGAGGTAGTCCACCAGTTGGTATGTGGCTCCTTGTGATAGCCACAGTACACCTTCTGGAGGTGCCAGAATTGGTGTTACAGATGCAGTGGAGGTTAGGAAGAAAGATGTTACTTCTCAGTGGATTATGACTATTGAAAAGGGTCAAATTTGATAAAATCCCTGCCTTTTTCAACCTATGTAACTACAAAGTTCTCTTTATGAATTGAATTTTTACTGGTTAGAAATTTATTTAAAACTGAAAAACAAAACATACTTCACTTTGTCATAAAGCAAATTTAAGACTAGTTTAAAATGTTTCAAGTACATGGATGGAGAAAGTGAAATCAGAACTGTGTCTCAGCCTCTGTTTTCCAATACCAAACTGTAAGATATTGTTGTCTGAGCAGCCCCCATTATATGACAACTGCAGACCTAATCACACAAAAAACAGCTGCTTTCAAAACTAATTCCATTGTTGCATTTTCCTCTGAGGCTGCTAACTTAATTCCTCCCTCTGGCTTCACTATAGCTATGACTACACTCTTTTCCCAGATGAATAAACACCCACATCATTCCACAGCTTGCAATCAGATCTGTGGTCACAATTTCTGGTTCTAGAATGATTATTTTTTTCCTGGTCAGACTATTTCTTCTGTAGTCAACTTAATGATGTTAAGACTTTTCAAAGCATGCCATATGTTAATGGTACTCTTTGATAAAGGTTATGGACTAGATTCTATAACTACTTTCTCTTAACCCTGTATCTTTCCGCCCCTCGTATCACATTACATTTATTGTACTTTTCTGTTTGTTAACTAAATGTTGTAAGCAGTGGCGTAGCAAGGGGGGGGGGCGGGAGGGGCAGTCCGCCTCGGGTGTCAGCTCAGGGGGGGGTGCTCCCTGCCAGATCCCCCCCTCGGCGCATCAACACCCCCCCCCCCCGACCAGCTCCCGCACCCTACCTTTAAAAAGAATATCGGAATCCGAGGCGAGGCGCAGCACCTCGCGCCTTGCCTGCACGTAAAAGAAATGTGGACCGTCGGGCCTTCCCTCGCTCTATCTGTCCCGCCCTCCGCTGACACAACTTCCTATTTCTATAAGGGCGGGACAGACAGAGCGAAAGAAGGCCCGATGATCCACATTTCTTTTACGTGCAGGGCAGGCGCGAGAGGCTGCACCTCGCCTCGGATTCTGACATTCATTTTAAAGGTAGGGTGAGGGAGCTGGTCAGGGGGGAGTCGATGCGCTGAGGGGGGGATGACATCATGCTGCACCGGGGGGGGGGGGGGTGCAATGGCGAACCGCCCCGCCCCGGGTGGCAGCCCCCCCTGCTACGCCACTGGTTGTAAGCCACATTGAGCCTGCCAGTGGTGGGAAATTGTAGGGTATAAATGATATAAATAAATAAATATAATGCCAAGATTTCTGTGTGAAAATAGAAGCGTATTCCACAGTGTGTTTTTTCTAGCAAAAAAGGTGCCGGTACTCAAATGCTAGGCCATCCTTCAGGGGTGGGGTGAGCACTGAGGGACCCACCACACAATAGCCAGGACCCTGCAACTAGTCACAGAATCTATGTCAAGGCAGAATTGGTGTGTAGAGACTGAACTCTTTCATTAAAACTTGGGGTCCATGGGTCAATTTTATCAGAAAAGGTGCCGGTACTCAGTACCCCCAAGTACCCCCTCAAAAAAAGACCTGGTATTCCATAACAATTCACTTGGAAAGTTTGGGTAAGGGACATGGGCACAAGATAGTGACTTGTTTGAACACAGGGCCGCTGAGAGGGAGAGAATGAGGACAAGATTACCCCAGGCCTGGCCTCCGAGGGGGGCCTGGCACCAGCAATAGAAAAGTCACTTTCTTCAGGCTTCCGGTGGCAGGCAAAGGCAAAAGGCTGGATTGGTCTCCTACACCTGATGTGCCAGGTTATCACGTTAACACTGCTTTGCCAGTCACATCCTGCCTCCTTTGTGAAGTACTTCCTTTTTCCACATAGGTGGGAGGGGACATGGCAGGAAGAAGGACTCATGGGTGGCAGAGCAGAGTTAATGTAATAATGCAATAACCCAGCACACAGGAGCAAAAGACAGACTGAGCGAGCAGTCCAATAGGGGAGGGGGTGGCCTGTGGGAAGGCCCACCCTCAAGATTGTTTGACCTTGGTCCAGCTTGGTTTCTCAGCAGCCCTGTTTGGACAGTGAGATAAACTCTATCCAGTAATTCCTGATTCTCTGAAACTGCAGTTCAATTTCCACAAGATGGCAGTAAATTAAAGTTTACTATTAAAATTGGATTCTGTGTTCCTTTACATTAAACAGAGCACAGTGGCAGAATGAATTTTGCTGGTTGTAGCAACAGAAGAGGAAAGTGTGTTGTTAATAAGGAACAGATTAGCAGTAGGATCGTCAGCTAACGAAGGTCTTCGCCAGCTAGTTCTCTTGAAGGGGAAAATTTACCAGTACCTTTGATAAGCAATTAAGGAAGGGAATTATCAAGATGTGGTAAAAAGCTAGTTTATACCATACCTTGATTTACCATGGGAGTCACCAACCCATGGTACCTCGATGCCGACTATTGTGATAAATGAAAAACATTGCTTGCGAGACACCCTGCAATCAGTGCTATTCTATTGATCCAGAGCATCAGGTCTCAAAGCAGTGGCCTGATGCTCTCAGACCACAATGCTGCCCCTACTCCCCTCCAATCCTAACCCCTCTGTGATCATAACCACCCCCACTTTCAAGCCCCCCATGATCAAGTACCCTCCCCGATCAGGCTCCCTAAGGAAGCCCCTCCTGATCAAGACCCTCTCAGCAAGACCCTTAATCAAGCCCCATGATTACTTTTCCCTGTTAAAGCCCCCCCCCCCCCCCCCCGAGCAAAACCCCTTGATCAAACTCCCTATCCCCAATGAAGTCATATGTAGAGATGTTGTGTTTTGTCACAGCACAATTTAACCAGCTGGGTCAGACAAGCATATAATTTGAAAGCTATACTCTGTTTCCTAGAGATACAAAATTATTTGCAAAACAGTTGTGAGAGATCATGATTCAAAGATATTTAAACATGTGCCCAAAATAGAAGTTTCTAGCATCCCTTTAGATGCTCGGAACCTGGCCAAAGATACTTAAGAATGGTTCTAGTTTTCTTTCGGATCGCCAGTATACCGTGATACCTGCTAAAAATCTTTGCTGGGATCTGATCAGTTTGATTGCCAAGTGCTTTACCAACAAGATTTGATCTATGACTGACTCTCAAATCTATATATCCCCATCATGAAACAAACATGATCTGAATGGTCCAATTAAGCAAATTGTATTGTAGATATTATTTTTTGTTACATTTGTACCCCACACTTTCCCACTCATGGCAGGCTCAATGTGGCTTACATGGGGCAATGGAGGGTTAAATGACTTGCCCAGAGTCACAAGGAGCTGCCTGTGCCTGAAGTGGAAATTGAACTCAGTTCCTCAGGACCAAAGTCCACCACCCTAACCACTAGGCCACTCGTCCACTCTGTAATTTGAGGTTCTATTTCTTTCTGCAGTTTGACAATAGGGAGAACTGTTTTGGTGCAATTTCTGTGTAGATCTTTACTTCTGAATATCCATTTGAAATAACATGGCAAAAGCCACAAGATTTTGCTCAGATGGGTACCACGTTGTTCCAAGTGATTTACTGAGCTAAAATGGCCTGAGGCTAAAAATAAGTCTTGTCTATTCAGCTCAAAGTTGGTGTAGGGCAGGAGGGGGGAAGGGTTACAGGCCAAAACTGTAGATTTTGTTTAGTCTCTTATGTTGTTTATGGGAGCTTTTGTTAAGTTTATTTTTTGTTTGTTTTGTTTTGGAGTGCATTGTTGTCAACAGTTCACTATTACTCAATAATCTTTAGTAGTGCTCCACAGTCCACACTCTTGATGGACAGCACACACTATTCTTCAGTCATATACACCATTAAACAATAGTGCACTCTACTAATACATACAGCACACTACTGATAACACAGGGAAAAGGTGCTTCAAAAGAATGCTCCTCCCCACTAACTAGGCCAGGCATTCTTTTACAGGGGGGTGGAGGGCACGCATGGGTTCAAGGCCAGGATGAAGAGACAGATGTAGAAACATCAGAAATTAGGGAGGCAAACAAACTGGGCAACACAATAATAATAGGTGATTTCAATTACCCTGATATTGACTGGGTAAATGTAACATCAGGGCATGCTAGGGAGGTAAAATTCCTTGAAGAAATCAAGAACCGCTTTATGGAGCAGCTGGTACAGGAGCCAACAAGAGAAGGAAAAATTCTAAACCTAGTCCTTAGTGGAGCGCATGATCTGGTGCAGGAGGTAATGGTGTTAGGGCTGTTTCATAACAGTGATAATAATATGATCAGATTTGATATCAACTTTGGAGTAAGTACACATAGGAAATCCAATATGTTAGCATTTCACTTTCAAAAAGGAAAGTATGATAAAATAAGAATATATTAAAAGCAAGAAGCCTGCAAAGAATCAGCTGGACTGCTAGATGACCGAGGGGTAAAAGGGGCGCTCAGGGAAGACAAAGTCATTGTGGAGAGATTAAATGAATTCTTTGTTTTGGTCTTCACTGAGGAAGATTTGGGAGAGATACCGATGCCAGAAATGATATTCAAATCTGAGTCAGAGAAACTGAATGAAATCTCTATAAATATGGAGAATGTAATGGTGCAATTTGAAAAACTGAAGAGTAGCAAATCACCTGGACCTCATGGTATTCACTCCAGAATACTGATAGAATTGAAAAATGAACTTGCAGAACTATTGTTAGTAATATGTAATTTATTTTTAAAATCAAGCCTCGTATCGGAATATTGGAGGGTGGCCAATATAACACCAATTTTTTTTTAAAAGGTTCCAGATGTAATCCAGGAAATTATAGACTGGTGAGCCTGATGTCAGTGCTAGGCAAAATGGTAGAGACTATTATAAAGAACAAAATTACAGAGCATATTCAAAAGCATGGATTAATGAGACAAAGCCAACATGGGTTTAGTGAAGGGAAATCTTGCCTCAACAATCTATTACATTTCTTTGAAGGGGTGAACAAACATGTGGATAAATGTGAGCCAGTTGATATTGTGTATCTGGATTTTCAAAACAATACAAAGTACCTCAGAAAAGACTACATAGGAAATTGGAGAGTCATGGGATAGGAGGTAGTGTTCTGTTGTGGATTAAAAACTGGTTAAAAGTTAGAAAACAAAGAGTAGGATTAAATGGTAAGTATTCTCAATGGAAAAGGGTAGGTAGTGGAGTTCCCCAGGGGTCTGTGATGGTACTGCTGCTTTTTAACATATCTATAAATGACCTAGAGATGGGAGTAACTAGTGAGGTAATTAAATTTGCTGATGGCACAAAGTTATTCAAAGTCGTTACATCACCTAGAGGATTGTGAAAAATTACAAGAGGACCTTATGAGACTGGGAGACTGGGCACCCAAATGGCAGATGACAATTATTTATTTTATTTATGCATTCTTGTATCCCACTATTATCCAAAACAAGTTTCAGTTATAGTGGCTTATAATTTACATTTTGGTGGAGTTACAATAATGTTGTGCAATGTGGAGAGGTCATCTATAGTTCGTGTGGTTATTCAAAGAGTTTTTGAAGAGATAGATTTGAAGAGGAAAAGGTCGTGGTAGCTTTTGTGTTCAACTGTAGAGTTTTGATGATATTTATTCTTATAGTTTTTGAACAGGTAGATTTGAAAGGAAAGCGATGATATCTTTATAATTAGCTGTAGAATTTGTTCAAGAAGTAGGTTTATTTTTCATTTCTTTTCTGAATTGGAGATTTGTGATGCTTCTTATGATTTTTGGTATTGAGTTCCACCATTTGGAACCCAGGTAGATAAATCCTGCTGTGTAGATAGTTTTGTAGATGGTATTTTTGCAGTTGGGTAGATATAGAAGTAGGTAGTTTCTGTTTTCTGGGTTGGTATTTCTTGAGGATATTTCAATCAAGTTAAGCATATATTTGGGTGCCATTCCAAATAGTATCTTGAAGATTAGGGTGCTCGCTTTGAAAAATATTCTTGCCTTGACTGGTAGCCAATGTAGTGTTTCAAGCAGTGGGGTTGCTCTTTCATATTTTGATTTCTTGAAAATCAGTCTTGCTGCTGTGTTTTGGACTGTTTGCAGTGATTTTAGTGTGTTTTCTACACCCTACATATGCTGCATTGCAGTAGTCTAGTTGTGAGAGTATCATTGATTGGAGCAGTATCCAGAAAGATTGTCTAGGGAAATAGTCTCTTATTCTTCTCAGTTTCCTTAGTGTTCTGAAGCATTTTGATGTTACTGCTGATATTTGATTGTCCACTGTTAGGTGTTTGTCGAGAATGATTCCTAATATTTTAAGGTGTGTTTCGATGCAATATGTTTGTTGGTTGATTGTGAATTTTTGGTATGATGTGGGGTTATGTGGGCTGGATAGTACTAGGAATTTTGTTTTGTCTCTGTTCAGTTTGAGTTTGAAAGTTGTTGCCTATTCTTCCATGAGATCCAATCCTTTTTTTGTTTTGTCCTGTATGTTTGTGATATTGTTTTGGAAAGGTATGAAGATGGTGACATCATCTGCATATATAAATGGGTTAAAACCCATTAATTCCAGTTTTTTTCCAAGTGGTGCCATCATTACATTGAATAGTATTGGTGATATTGGCTATCACTCTGGTACCCCGCATTCAGAGATCCATGAGGCTGATGTTTGGTTGGACATTTTTACAATGTAGGATCTGGTCTTTAGGAAGCTATTGAACCATACTGCCACTTCACCACTGATTCCTATGTTGTCGAGCAGTGTCATTAGTGTGGTGTGGTCTGCTAGGTCAAACGCACTTGACATGTCGAATTGTAGTAGTAATATGTTTTATCCTTGGCATATTATGGTTCTGAATTTCGTTATCAGGGTGGTTATGACCATTTCAGTGCTGTGTTGTGGTCTGAAACCTGATTGGGATTTATGAAGAATTTAGAATTTTGTCAACTATTATATTAGTTGCTGTGTTACTAGACCTTCCATCGTTTTGGTCAGTAGTGGTATTGAGGCTACTAGGCTGTAATTTGTGATATCGCTGATCTTGCTGGTAGTGTTTTTGGGGATAGATATAAGTACAATGTCACCTTTGTTTGTTGGAAATTGACCTCTTTGAAACATTGTAAAGGGGTCCGCTCCTTCCACTCTGGGTTGTAGCCGGCAGTCCTATTCTGCTCACAGGTTTGCCGGTAAGGTACAATACTTATGTCGAATAAGGTCTCTCTATAGTTGATGACCTAATGTATGTTACAATTTAATGTATTACTCAGGAACCTTCATGCATTACCATAATGCATTCTTCTTTACCATGTATGTCTGCACATGGTATATATATATATATATATATACACCATGATCTGTTTCATATATATTATGTTTCATGTATGTTACCATGTATGTATGCACCTTAACGCAATACCATTTGTAATTCTGTTACCCGGAAATGGCAACCGTCATTACGGCAAATGTAAGCCACATTGAGCCTGCAAATTGGTGGGAAAATGTGGGATACAAATGCTACAAATAAATAAATAAATACTGGAATTTAGGACTTGGGGCAAAATGTTTTATTTCCAGCTCAGGTTCACACATAGAATCACAATGCAGTCCCCAAAAAGTTCAGGCCAAATTCAATTGCATTTCTCCCCTACTCCCAAAGGCCAGGTGGGGGTTGCCTTCTCTGGTCCAGGAGGGACCTTCCCCCCTAAGAAGGCTCAGTAAAAGTTCAGCCTGCTTTTCTATATATCATAACAGTTCAAACATACAGTCTCTTCAAAAGGAAACCAATACTTAATTTACCTTTCCTCTTCTTAGCACAGATGGTGCTCTGTGGTGAGCAGGTCTGGCAGTTCACCTCCCACTTCACAGCACCTCAACGTCTGTGGCCTCCCACACTGCCTTTATGTGCTGGAAAGGGCTGCATTTGTATTCTCCCACTTCATGGTAATTTGCTCTTCCCGGTAGGGAAGCTCTAGTGGCAGGCTCTTTCCCTCCTTCACTTACTCCATGTATTCTTTCTCTGGATAAGTCTCCTCTCTCCCCTGGTTGTTGGGAACTTCCAGGAAATCTGACCCTCCCTTCTCACTGCCTATGCAGCCAAGGGAACTGAGCTTCGTCTCTTCTTCTCACTCTAGTGGGGAAGGGAGTAACTGGCTCACCTTGCACTGAGCCATTTCTCCCCCTGCTGGGGTTAGAAATCCATTCCACCCTTTCAGGTCTACCCGTCTTCTTCCCTCTTGCAAGGGCTTCTGGGGATGGTAGTTCGGGGATTAGCTGCTTCTCTTTGGAGCCCCGGGTGCTAGCCTTATCACAACATGTATGTGATGTGTTTGGTGAGGTACTCAATAAACCAGTCTGGTGGGTTTTTCATCATATAGTTGGGGCATTTGTCAAGTAGGCAGTATGCAGGCATGTATTTTGTCAATAGTGTCTTTACAGTTGGGGTGGTTTGAACATGGTCCATATTCTGTCTGCTGCGGTGTGATTGTCATGGGTTTCATAGTCCTGTAGGTAGTCTGTAACATTTATTTGTGGTTTTGCAAGGTTTAATCTTGTGTTTGTTATTTTGTTTTTGAAGTATTGTGCAAGCTCATCTGCTGTTGGTAGTGTTTCAGTTGTCACCAATATGTTCTGGGTTTTCAGTAGTTCATGAGTTTGAATATTTTTTTGTATTGGCCTGGTCAAGGTTCATATATGTACTGTAGTGTTCTGCTTTCATTTTCTTTATGCTGTATGTGAATGTTCTTATGGCTTTTCTCCATATGGTTTTGTTTGCATTTGTTTTCTTTTTGGCCCATGCTCTTTCGAGTTTCCTACAGTGTTTCATCATGTGTAGTAATTTGTCATTAAACCAGGGACGTGGTTGCTTTGTGATTTTTATTTTGAGTGGTGCTATTTTTTTTAGTGTGTTTTTACTTGTTTTGTCCCAGTTTCTCATGTTTATCCTCGGGTGGTATGTCATTGAGTTCATTTATTGTTGTTGTCCAGAATGTGTGGTTTTGTAGCTTTCCTCTGGTTGTGAATGTGTGTTGGGTTCTTGGCTCTCTTTTCTTGCCATTTTCTTTCCATTGTAGTGTGAAAGTGAGCTTGCTGTGGTCTCACCATGGTACTTCTTCCCATATGTGGTTTGTGAATATGTGGTTGTTACTCACTGAGAATCTGTGGGCTAGTATGTCTAATTGGTGTCCTTTCGTGTGCGATGAGACTCCTTGTGCTGTTGTGAATTTCCATTGGTTTATGAAGTTCATTAGTATTCTGGTGTTTGTGTTGTTTTGTTTTTTTAGGTACAGGTTTATGTCACCTATTAATAGAACTAAAGCATCCTTAGATGTGACTTTCAAAACTCCAAGCGTTATTCTATGCTCACTCAAAAGTGCTTTCATACGTAGTTCTTTTGGTTAATTACCTACAAGTACTTAGCAGCGAGAGGTCACTACTGAACTTTTTCCACAAAATGCTTACAATAGAGTACAGAACTGTGGCACTTTTAGATCCTTGTACCCAGTACATTTGATTTTGATTGTTTGCAGTAAAAATAAACTGGTGTATTTGCAGTGTTTGTTTATGTACACACTTACAGGGAAAATTCTATAAGGAGCCATATAGATGTAGGTATTTTACTAATTTATGCAGATACGTGAACACATATGTACATTAGTAGCTGGTATTTTAATAATCTATATATAAATAGCAATAATCTGGACACACGTTATTCTGTAAGTACAGGCCTATCTTCAACGGAGCATACTTTGCAGGTGGGCATTCACATGTGCACTGTCTGGAAAAAACATGGGTGGAGTACACACTTGCACCATAAATTATTCCCCCAATCTAGTCATGAGCATTTGCGCCACCTCAATGGCTGGCATAAATGTTTCCACTTAAAGATGTATCAGTGAATATACCTGGTTACACTAGTACTCTATAAAGACAAGAAGGTGCCTATATATCTTTACAGAATATGGCTCTAAATATGTGTCTCATTATAAAATCGTTCTCCCAGAAATAAAATGTAAGGTGGAAGTTATCAATCTGGGCTACTGTAAAGATGTGTTATTTTACTGTTAACTCAAGTTATTAGTAACTAGTTCTCATTACATAAAATGGAACCTGTACTAAAATAGCTTGAGTTAGTAGTAAAATAATTCATTCTAACAGTGGTACATGTTAACAATTTCCCCCCCTAGTATGAAGAGTTTCATTCTCTGGTAACCAGAGCTGATATTATGATATCATAGTACCTCATTCCACCAATAAGAGCCAACTTCATCAGTGATGTCACAATGGCTTGAATGTCCTATACTTGGCTCACTTTTATTACGTATAGCAGTGATTTCAATTTCAAGAGGCATTTCTTTTCTTTTCTAGAGGCTACCATTAAGGCATGTTAATTTACTGTTAAGCCCAGTTATTAGTAACTAGGTCTCATTGCATAAAATGTGGTAAAACAGCCTGAGTTAGTGCTAAAATAACATATCTTAAGAGTAGCCCATGTTGATAACTTTCCCCCTTAGTGTGAAGAGTTTCAGTCTATGGTAACCAGAGCTGATATTGTGATGTGATAATACTTCATTCCGCCAATAACAGCCAACCTCATCAGTGATGTTTTATTCAATAGATATTTTCTGGTTACTTGTCCAGTGCTCTAGTCTTGACCCAATTTGATTACTGTAATTCTGTCTGCACTGGTTGCAAAAAGTTCGCTTTAAGGAAGCCTCAAACTGCCCAGGATACTGTGGCAAGGTTAGTCTTGCATGTGGCACACTTTGGAAGGGCTACTTCACTGCTGATTAAATTGCATTGACTTCCTATTAAGGCCAGGGTTGTTTTTAGCTCTGTGCTCTCATATTTCAGGCTCTATGGCACTTCCCATGATTATATATTGCCCCTTGTCACTTTGTCTTCTCACAATGCATGCAACCTATGGTGCAAGAGACTACTTGCGTCTTCATTTTCCTACCTGTAAGAAAGTAGTCTATAAGTCAATTTATTCTGGAACTTTTTCTTACCAAGGTACTAAGTGGTGGAATTCCTTCCCAAAATACATTAAGTCCCGGCATGATTACTTACCCTCCATTTCACTTTGAATGGACTGTGTCGGCATTACTGCACCGCAAACTGGTAGCTTGGCTTTGTAAAAAGGGAAGGGGGTAGCTTTTCACAAGTTTTTGAAATATTTTAAAAAATTATGTTAATTGGTACTGATGCCTACTTTTTTCACACACACACCCTCCCCATTTGGATATGTATATACAATTCTTTCCTTTGTTGATATTGTCAGCAGGTCACCCTTCCACTCCTTGGCCCAGGTCAACCCTGCTTAGCAGTCATGCTTCACCACTGATCTTTCTCCCTTGCAGCACCAGTTGATTTCAATACCTTGCCCTTCTGCCACCGCTTCGTCACAGGACTGCTTCTTTTAGTTTGCCATTCAATAATGACCCCCAACAAACAGATAGAAACTCCAGCAGTCTTAGAATAAAGGGATTCACTTTTATTCACAGCCATTCAATTGTAGTGAATTCAGCAACACAGTACAACGATCTCAATTTGCAGTCTTTGACAAGTTCAGGTCCACAATGCCAGACAGAGATTTCCTGTTAAATCACTGAGTATAGTTCAATGACCTTTACCCCTCTCTGTTTTACTCATAGTAACATATAGTAACATAGTAGATGACGGCAGAAAAAGACCTGCACAGTCCATCCAGTCCGCCCAACAAGACAAACATATGTGTATACCTTACCTTGATCTGTACCTGCCTTATTCAGGGCACAGACCACACAAGTCTGCCCAGCAGTACTTCCCGCCTCCCAACCACCAGTCCCGCCTCCCATCACTGGCTCTGGCACAGACCGTATAAGTCTGCCCTCCACTATCCTCGCCTCCCAACCACCAACCCCTCTTCCCCCCCACCTGCTCCGCCACACAATTTTGGCTAAGTTTATGAGGATCCATTCCTTCTGCACAGGATTCCTTTATGCATATCCCACGCATGTTTGAATTCCGTTACCATTTTCATCTCCACCACCTCCCGCGTTAGTTGCTAGGTATCAAGTTCCACAACAGCTCTTTGCAACACACAATATTTAACTTCTCATACCCTTAGCCTTCTTAAGCACTTGCTGCCACAGGTTTCTTCCCAGCTGTATCAATCCTGTCCTCCCCTTTTCAGACAGTTGATGCAATACCTTAGCCAGGAAGCTCTTCACCTTAGCACCAGCAGTCTGTGCACATGCAGCCACCTCCATTCTCTCCTCTTCATTCTCCTCCTTTTATCCCATTCCATCTCCTCTACTTCCTCCCAGGGCTCCCTCAGCTGCTCTTCATCACCCTGAGCAGAGACCATCTCCCAATCCTGCTCCTCCCCCTCTTGTGTCGGGTCAGATGCATTGTGGGAATCGTGGTTCCTAGGCTCATCCCTTATTCTAATTGGTCTCTTGACCACCAGAGGGCGCATTCCCCGTCTAGAAGGGATCTGCACATGTCTTATAATCCCTCCCCAGGGCTGCTCTCGCTTTCCCTGAGACCGTCTTCTCAGTAACCCCTTACAATATGTGTGTGATTATGGTTTTCATTTCATATTTTGTACTGTCTTCTTGTAGCTTGTTAGCCACATTGAACTTGAATTTGTGAGGGAAAATGTGGGGTATAAATGTCATAAATAAATGTCACAATTGTCATAGACTTGACTCACTTTTATTACATATAGCAGTGATTTCCATTTCTAGAGACATTTCTTTGTTCTTTAATTAAGGAGGGGCATTATCAATGTGGGCTACCATTAAAATGTGTTATTTTACTATTAACCCCAGTTCTTAGTAACTAGGTCTCATTGCATAAATGGAACTTGGGCTAAAATAGCATTTCACTGGTAAAATAACATGACTTAATGATAGCCCAATTTATTTATTTATGGCATTTCTATCCCACATTAGCCCAAGTGGAACTCAGATTCAATGTAGCTTAAAATATAAACATACAAGAAAAGAAATAAATTAGAGTTACATTTAAAGAATACATCATAAAAATCTTATATAGGAAGTGATAGGGGCAAATTCAGTTGAACATCAAGAAGAAGTGAAATATAAGGAACTAAATAACATTCAGCACTCTTGAAGATTGAGCTAAAAAAGCAAGTTTTCAATAAATTAGAAAATAACCCATAATCACTAATATATCTAATTTGTTTAGGAAGCGAATTCCAGATTTTGGTGCATTGATAAGAAAAGTTAGCATTGTTGATTCTTTTGTAAGATACATTTCTGCAACTGGGGAAATGTAAAAATGAGATATTCTCTGGAGGATATGGAATCATTGTGTGGAGGTAAATCAGAGTTCATTCATATAGGACAGTGACTACCAAATAAAATTTGATGGACCAATGCACATAGCTTGAATGAAATTCTGCTCTTTATAGGTAACAAGTATAGATTATGAAGGAGTGGGGTAGCTTTAGCAAAACACAGTGATTTTATAAATTAGATGAGTAACCGTGTTTTGAACAATTTGTAGTTTTTAAAAGAAGGTTCCAGCACAGATGGAATTACAATAGTCAATTTTTGTTAGAACAAGAGATTGGGGTTAAGATACAGAAGACTGGTCTTGTGAAAAATGATCACAATCTCTTTAGTTTCCAAAACATATGGAAGGAACTAGAGCCGACATTAAAACTGATCAATTGTAACCCCTAAGATTTTCATTGAGGATATCAATTGTAAAATCTTTGAGAATTGTCAGATGCTAAGGATTTGTTATTAATAACAATTTAATCTTCCCAGTATTAAGTTTCAATTTAAAATTAGAAGCCCAGGATTCAGTTAATGTGATACCTAATCTGAGTTTGTTAATGATATCATAAAGAGTTTTGGAAAATGGGATGTAAATAGTGATGTCATCAGCATGAATAAAAGTAGAAAGACCATTGCTCTCAAGTAGATTACCAAGAAGAATCATCATGAGGTTAAATAAGTGGAGGAGTGGCCTCGTGGTTAGGGTGGTGGACTCTGGTCCTGGGGAACTGGGGAACTGAGTTTGATTCCCACTTTAGGCACAGGCAGCTCCTTGTGACTCTGGGCAAGTCACTTAACCCTCCATTGCCCCACATACAAATAAGTACCTGTATATGCATTGAGCCTGCCATGAGTGGGAAAGTGTGGGGTACAAATGTAACAAAAAAAGAAAGATGAGAGACAAGGGAGAATCCTGTGGTACTCCACAACTAGAAAGCCAGGATAAAGATATAAATTTGATAAATCACTAGCAGTTCTAGGCAATGTATACCTTAATGATTTGTGGCAAGCTTAAAGACTACCACGCCACACCCCAGTCTTTGTATTCTTACAGCCTTCAAACCCCCATTGATGCTGGAACCCAACCAACCATTTCCCAATGTATTCCAAGGTCTTACCTCCTCATTTTTAAAGAAAATTGTACAAACAAAAAGATAGAAAGAAACGTTTGCAAGCATATTTTACAGTAACAGCTCATACACATCTAATATACAACCAAGGAAACAGGAAAGGAATCTCTCATTTAAAGTCCATTCTGTTACTATGAAATCTTATTGAAAATGTATTTCAAGATTCCCAGTGTTCAGTGGCTGTCAGGTAATAAGTATACTGCATCACAACAGGACAAAGATAACAGCTATAGCTAAAACACATTTCAAGGGATTTCATAAAATGCATGCAAACATTTATGCAGAAAACCATTTCCAGAAAGCATTAAAAACATTGGAAATAAAACAATAAAAAGATGAATTAAGACATACTCAGAAGACTCATCTCTATAAAAACTGCAACTTCTAATGTTTTATGAAAATTCTTTGCCAAGAAAACCCTGCAGGATTATGAGCTTGTTTTAATTAAAGCACTTGGAAACCACAGTGACCAGAACTACTGCAGTGTGGCATCAGCAATTCAACCTCAGCAACTACAGGTTCCACTATGAAACCAGAGTTACTCTCAGGAGAATATCACACTCCAGCGCACATTTCACGTTTTCAATCAGATAAGTAGCCATTTCTAAACCTTTGCCAGAAAGATTAGTGTCCAAACCTCTGACAAGCAGGAAGGTTCAGCTTAAATACTCAACAGGGAGCAACAGGGCATGAAAATCTAAGTATACAGATGCTCATCTAATTATATTTCCCAGTGTTTGCAAATAAAGAGTTGCACGGGGACAGAAATCTAACCCGTCCCCACCCGTCCCCACTAGAATCTAACCTGTCCTCGCTGGAATCTTACCCATCCCCACTGGAATTTTACCTTTCCCCATCTATCCCCACTGGAATCTTTCCTATCCCCACCCGTCCCCTCAAGAAATTAACCTATCCCCATCCATCCCCACAAGAATTTAGTGGTACCTAAAGAAAAATTCTGGGCAGCTCTCTGTCTCTCTCTGGGTTCGAGCTGCAGCACTTCAGGCAAGGAAGGAGTGGAAGTTGGAGCTTAGAACGCTCTGGTGCACACATGGAAGATTTGTCTCTGATTCATTGGCACTATGTGCTGAGAGGTTGTCACATGCATGCGCCAGTAGATCAGGTGACCTCTGATGCTCGTGCCTGTGTCAGAGCTGAGGCCTGCTCATCAGCCCGGGAGCAGAGAGGATTAATGGCAGACTTTCCACATCTGTGCTGTTAGAGGAGGCAGCACTGAAAGAACTTGCTACTTGGTAGGTGAGAGGCTGTTGCAGGTGCAGCTTACGCTTCCACGGGAACCCCACAGAATTGTTTCCGTTCCAACGGGAACCCTGCAGAGCTTCTTCAATCCCCACTGGAACCCCACAGCCCTGGAGGGTATTCCCACAGATTCCGCAGGATTCTCGCAAACCCAGTTCCCTTGCAGGTCTCTACTTGCAAAGTACCTTAAAATAAAAAGGAACACAAAGAGAGAAAACCTTTTCTTTTACTTTTCTAATTAAGCTGAAATAGACTCCAACGTAATTAAATCAAATAGATCCTTCCCTTACTTTAAACAGAAGGAAATCAACAAACCTTCAGGTTTGAGGAAAAAAATCCCTGACTGCTTAAATTAATCCAGGAAACATTAACTCCCTCATTCTATAATGTTGCAGGTCCAATTTTTACACTTATATGCATAAGTTATAGAACAGTATCAGTAACTTTATAACTTAATTCCTGACTTAGTTGCTAATTGGCATTAACAACCAATAGCAGGCTATAGTTAATGTTAATTAGTGCTAATTTGCAGTTGTGTAAATGTAAATGTAATGTGGTTCTTGACTCCCACCAACTCTCACAAAAGAAATTCAAAGCAGGTAACAAAAGTCAAAAAATAAAATAAATAACTAAGAAAATAGAGATTAAAATTAACCTACATTTTTTTTAAGATAAGTCTTCAGGTTCTTAGGAAAGAGAAAAGAAGAAATAGATGACTGCAGAACAAGTGGAAGGGATAACTAAAAGGTTTTTCAAGTTACAAGCATAACTGCCTTTAATTGATATTCTATAAACTGAGCTTCCAAAATCCAAAGTGCACAATTGCAAGGGGGTGGAGTATGGACGGGTCACGGTGTGCCTAGTACCCACTCGCGTGGGTTATAGAATATACTAGATAACTAATAACAGCTAAAAAGAGTATTTACACCAACCTTTTATTTATTTATTTATTCATTTATTTATTAAGGAAAACGTGATATGCTGCCTTAAACTAATGGGTACATCTAGGCGGTATACAATAGTAACAAATTTCAGAAATATAGGAAAGAAACTACAATTGTTGACAGGAATATACACAATCATCCATTCATACAAAATAAAGCAAAACATAAGAGAAGGTTACACAAGTGTTAGGGGGAGGGCAGACATATACCAAATACTTGAAAGGGATGGGTATTTGAGAGAAGGGAAGGAGGAGTGGTAAAACAGCAGGGACAAAGGGAAGAGAAGTTGAGCTTTCGGCAAAGAATATCTCATGGGCCTTATGAAATAGCCAAGTCTTTATGGCTGATTTGAATTTCTTAAAAGACAGACTCAGCCCTGATTTCTCGAGGAAGAGAATTCCAGTAGAATGGGGCAGCAAAATAGAATGCATGGGGCCTAGTTGATTCAAGAGTAGCATTTTTAGGGCTAGGGAGAACTAGCCAGAACTCATTTATGGACTGGAGAAGACGCATCGCAGAGTAGGGAATAGTGAGTTTAGACAGGTATTGCGCGAAACCAATACGAAAAGCTTTGAAAGTGATGATCAAAAGTTTACAAATAATTTTTGACCAATGGGGAGCCAATGATGTTTCTGGAGTAGGGGGGAGATGTGATCAAATTTCTTAGAATGGCAAAAGCAATCTAATGGCAGTATTTTGCAATGTTTGAAGATGTTTAAGCATCTCACCAGGGGTGCCTAGATAAATGATATTACAATAGTCTAGTCTGGAAATTAATAGTAATAGGATGAGTGAGTGGAATGCATTGAAGTCCAGGTATTTTCTAGCTGAGCGCAACTGTATGAGAATGAAAAAAACTGGTTTTGCATAAATTGAATATATATGTGATGAAAAAATCAAATGAGAATCTAAGATGACGCCTAAGTAATGAAAGGATGAAACTGGGATAATAGGTGTCTCAAACAAATTAAGAGCTTCAGTAGGGGCAGGACTTCCTCCTGTGAACCAGCAGGCCACTATTTTTTCTTTCTTTAACCAACAACACAAAGAGGGTTCAAAGTACAGAACAAAGTCCAAAAAGTGAAAAAGCACCAAGAGCCTTCAAAACTGGGACACAATCCCTTTAATTGTACAGCTGAAACATCAATCTTCCATAAATGACCCGGCACGGGCCATGTTTCAGCGCACAGCACCTGCGTCAGGGGTCGGCTGTGTTGTGACATCTAATTAATACAATATACGGTGACAGGACTTTCTCCTTTGCACATACATTCTGAGTTCAGCCGGTTCCTTTGTAATGAACAGCAGTCAAACAGTCCCGTAATGGTTGATTGAAGGGGGAATATGGATTAGTTGGAAAAAGAAATAAGATGTCGTCTGCATAAAAATGAAAGGAAACACTGTACGATTGGATCAATGTAGCAACAGGGCTAAGGAATATGTTAAAAAGAAGAGGTGAGAGAACACCACAAGTCAGAGGACAAGGAGTGGCTTTAGAAGAAATGACCACCTGGTAAGTGCGACTTGAGAGGAAAGATCTGAACCAAGAAAAGACGGAACCTGTTATCCTTAATGTAGTAAGTTGTGATAGCAAGACTGAATGATTAACCAGATCAAAGGAGGACGATAAGTCTAAAGAAACTACCAAAGCTATATTGTGTTTGTCCAGATGCAAGTGTATTTCACTAAGAAGAGCTGTGAGAACAGTTCCTTTGCTGGCATAGGGCCTAAAAGCTGACTGTCTTGGGTGGAGGGTTAAGGTTTTGTCAATAAATAGCCTCATTGGATTAGTTGCTTCCACGTAGAATTGTGCTTTAGCCTTTTTTAACATATGATTATAAATACTAAGTTTGATCTTAAAGTATGCAAGAGCAGGGGTTGATCTAGGTTTTTTTCATTTCTGTTCTGCCTGGCGTAACTGACTCTTCTGTAGCCTTAGTCCCTCATTAGTGTTGCTCCTAAGTTTAGGCGCATAGAGGGATTCTATATAGGGTGCCTAAAAATTCCATGTAGAAAACATTTCCGCTTAAATGTAGGTGCCGCTTATAGAATACGTTTAGTTGATATCCCAGTGCCTAAAACTATGTGTGTCCATTTACACCAACGAAAACACGATGTAAATCCTTTTGGGCAGATTTAGGCATAATGGGCCATATTCTATAGGAGTGGCCTAGTGGTTAGGGTGGTGGACTTTGGTTCTGAGGAAGTGAGTTCAATTCCCACTTCAGGCATACCTTGTGACTTTGGGCAAGTCACTTAACCCTCCATTGCCCTCTGTAAGCCACAATGAGGCTGCCATGAGTGGGAAAGCGCAGGGTACAAATGTAACAAAAAAAAATAACACCACACTGAATGGTAAGAAAGAGTGAAAATCCAGTATTTCAAGGTGTAGGGGAGGAAATTTCTTCTTTAATGAATATAGCTGCTACATGACTTGTTGTTTTCTTTTTTGCAGCTGCCACCCATCTGGACCCTGAAGCAGCATTGCTCTCTTTAGCATGAGCAAAGCGCTGTCCACCATCGGTCCGTGGGTTAGATGGCTTTTGAGCAGGAGATGAGACTGCATAACTGAACGATTACATTAAAGCTAAGTGACACCCTTGTCTATTTTTGAGTTGGGGCACAGACCTCACTTGAGCTTATTAGCAGCCCGAGCAGCCGTTTTTGTACTATTATTATCAAATTGAAACAGATTAGATAGAACAAGTTTTTTCTTGTCAATTTGCTCTGAAGGTGATGGGAAGTTGTTTTTTTTTTGCCTGTGATGAGGACCAGATCCATATCTGTAACTAGCGAGGTAATTAAATTTGCTGATGATACAAAGTTATTCAAAGTTGTTAAATCGCGACAGGATTGTGAAAAATTACAAGAGGACCTTACGAGACTGGGAGACTGGGCGGCTAAATGGCAGATGACGTTTAATGTGAGCAAGTGCAAGGTGATGCATGTGGGAAAAAAGAACCCGAATTATAGCTACGTCATGCAAGGTTCCACGTTAGGAGTTACGGACCAAGAAAGGGATCTGGGTGTCGTCGTCGATAATACGCTGAAACCTTCTGCTCAGTGTGCTGCTGCGACTAGGAAAGCGAATAGAATGTTGGGTATTATTAGGAAAGGTATGGAAAACAGGTGTGAGGATGTTATAATGCCGTTGTATTGCTCCATGGTGCGACCGCACCTTGAGTATTGTGTTCAATTCTGGTCGCCGCATCTCAAGAAAGATATAGTAGAATTGGAAAAGGTGCAGCGAAGGGCGACTAAAATGATAGCGGGGATGGGACGACTTCCCTATGAAGAAAGATTAAGGAGGCTAGGGCTATTCAGCTTGGAGAAGAGACGGCTGAGGGGAGACATGATAGAGGTGTATAAAATAATGAGTGGAGTGGAACAGGTGGATGTGAAGTGTCTGTTCACGCGTTCCAAAAATACTAGGACTAGGGGGCATGCGATGAAACTACAGTGTAGTAAATTTAAAACAAATCGTAGAAACTTTTTCTTCACCCAACGTATAATTAAACTCTGGAATTCGTTGCCGGAGAAAGTGGTGAAGGCGGTTAGCTTAGCAGAGTATAAAAGGGGTTGGACGGTTTCCTAAAGGACAAGTCCATAAACTGCTACTAAATGGACTGGGGAAAAATCCACAATTCCAGGTATAACATGTATAGAATGTTTGTACGTTTGGGAAGCTTGCCAGGTGCCCTTGGTCTGGATTGGCCGCTGTCGTGGACAGGATGCTGCGCTCGATGGACCCTTGGTCTTTTCCCAGTGTGGCATTACTTATGCACTTAACCAAGAGATAGGTCAGTAGGATCATTTACAGCTCTTTAGATCTGTTGATCAAGAGCTCCTTGAGGCTTTTTCCTCCTATGCACCTTAAAGTACTGGATTTTCACACTTTCTTACCATTCAGTGTGAGGTATATGTGTTGCTGGTATTCAGGACAGTGAATATTTACCTCCACACCCACCGTTTTCCATATTCTATAACTACATGTGTAAATTTTAGAACACCCGCAGAATGCCCTTAATCATGCCCCTTTTTGCCTACTCATGTTAGAACTTAGGCGCACTGCATTACAGAATAAACTTAGCGAGTTGTGTGTATAAATTCTAATTATTGCAATTAGTGCTCATTATTGCTTGTTAAGTGCTCTTAACAATGCTGATTGGCTTTTTAAGCCGATTAAGTCACACGCGTTGTTATAGAATACGCTTGGATTTCAGTGCAGAATGCTAGGCGCACTATATAGAATCCAGGGGATAAGGGCTACTATTGTATCATGGTAATTACATGCATAATTGCAATATAGAATTTGTATTTAGTGTGCAGTATCCTGGCACCTAACTTTAGGCGACATGTAGAGAATTACCCTTTTAAGAGAAAGTGCCTACTATAGGTACTGGCTATGGAATGTATTTCAAGCTTATTCTGTGAAGGAAAGTAGATGCCTACAGAGCACCAGTCCAATGGCTGATGTAATTCTCTGCACCAAGATGGATGCAAAATTATGCATAAATTATAGTATCATATAATTTAGGCACATACATGTGCATAGGCCCAACGGCAAAGTACATGTCATCAAAGCATGTTGCATAGATTTTAGATGGTCAGTATTCTAGAAGAGCTCATTTATGTTCCTACATATCCACTTTTACCTGTAAATGACCTAGAATACCATCACTCATATACCTTCTTGCACCTATAAATAGGCGGCTCCTTATAGAATTATCCCATAAGGACCCAATATTTAAATATACTTAGCAGCAGGATTTTCAGCAGCATTATCTGGGGGTGGGGAGCTTAGACGTCTCAGCACCAAGCTGAGAGACTAGATGCTGTGAATACTTTTAAACTGGTAAAAACACGGTTATTTTACAGTAGCTTGAAGGGGAAGTATGCAACAAGGTGCAGCAAGTCAGCTTACAGTTCTTAGAAAAGTATGCTGCAGAAACTCTCAACTCCACTGGAGAGAGGAGGGGCAGGCTACCCAGTATACAAAAGAACAAAGACCAATCAATAGGAAAAGCTCCATGAAGCATAGGGAGCAGGTTCATGTGCTTAGGCAGAGCCTATCACAGAACACTGCAGGATGACTAAGATTTGTAGTCCAAAGGCACTTCCTGCCTTTCTTAAGGGCACAAGCAATGTAAACTGTTACAGACAATGCAATCTAACTATATAAATGACAAGTGACCGACTCATCCGCAAATGCGCAGTAGAGCCCGAACGTTGAGAGAGAAAAAATCCAAGCCCCGCCTCTACCAGCTCCAGAACCAGAAAGGAGGAGGAGTCAGAGGTGGGGCGAGGGGCGGAGAGTACAGAACAGGCCGAACGTAATGGAGGTCGCCGAGATCGCCGAAGAACCAGCCTCCACCCCCCTCCCTGACGTTACCGCCGCCGCTCCTGCCCCCCTGCCGGGATCAATCTTCTGCTGTCTTCAGCACTTTCACACGGTGGTGAGAGGTGCTGTCTTGTCAGTGCAGGGGGCCCGGCACGGATGGGGGAGGGAGCGGTGGCGCGGAGGGTAGCTGGACATGGGGGGAGGACATGGGGGAGGGCAGGGGAAAGAGCAGGGTTGGTGGACGGGGGGAGGCTAAGGGAAAGAGGAGGGTTGCTGGACATGGGGGAGGGCAGGGGAGACTGCAGGGTTGCTGGACATTGATCGATGGAGGGGAGGGGAGGGCAGGGGACAGAGGAGGGTTGCTGGACATGGATGGATGAAGGTGAGAATTATTACATTTAGAACAACAAAAAACTTGCCCGTTTTAACAGGCTTAACAGCTAGTCTAGTATAAACAATGTCCAACATATAAACAACATTCACCCTGCCTCCATGCAACAGGATCTTGCCAGGTACCTGTGACCTGGATTGGCTGCTGTTTGTCCCATTATGGCAATACATATGTACTTATGTGGATTAGCAATTGGTTGTCGGAGAGATAACAGAGGGTAGGGTTAAATGGCCATTTTTGTTTACAGTGGAGGGTGAATAGTGGAGTGCTGCAGGGATCTGTACTGGGACCGGTATTATTTCATATAATCATAAATGATCTGGAAATTGGAATGACGAGTGAGGTGATTAAACTTGCAGATGACACAAAACTATTCAAAGTTGTCAAAACACATGCAAATTGTGAAAAATTGCAGGAAGACCTTAGAAAACTGGGCATCCAAATGGCAGATGAAATGTATTGTGGACAAATTTATTTATTTAGATTTTGCTCACACCTTTTTCCAGTAGTAGCTGCAAGGTGATGCACATTGGGAAGAATAATTCAAATCATATTTATCTGATGCTAGTGTCTACCTTAGGAGTCAGCCAGCACTCAAGAAAAAGATGTAGGTGTCATTGTAGACAATACACTGAAATATTGGGCCCAGTATGAGGCAGCAGCCAAAAAAGCAAACAGGATGCTTGGAATAATTAGGAAAGGGATGCAAAATAAGACCAAGAATATTATAATGCTTCTGTATTGCTCTATGGTGCAACCTCACCTTGAATACTGCGTTCAATTCTGGTAAGCTTATCTCAATAAAGATATTGTGGAATTCGAAAAGGTTCAAAGAAGAGTGATCAAAATTATAAAGTGGAATGGAACTCCTCCCATATGAGGAATGGCTAAAGAAATTAGGGCTCTTCAACTTGGGAAAGAGACAGCTGAAGGGACATGATTGAGGTCTACAAAATCCTGATTGGTGTAGAATGGGTAAAAGTGAATCGATTTTTTCAAAAAGTGCAAAGACCAGGGGACACTCAATAAAATTACATGGAAATACTTTCAAAACAAATAGGAGGAAATATTTTTTTCATTCAAAGAATAGTTAAGCTCTGGAACTCATTGCTGGAGGATGTGGTAAAGGCGGTTAGCGTATCTGGGTTTAAAAAAGATATGGATAAGTTCCTGGAGGAAAAGTCCATAGTCTGTAATTGAGATGGACGTGAAAAGGAAACAACTGCTTGCCCTGGGTTTGGTAGTATGGAATGTTGCTACTAAGTCAGTTTCTGCCAGGTACTTGTGACCTACATTGGCCACTGCTGAAAGAAGGATACTGGGCAAGACCATTGATCTGACCCAATATGGCTATTCTTATGTTGTTATGTAGACACAAAGGACACGGATGAACACTCAGAAATAACACCAGAAAAAAGAAGAAACGTGCAGAAAGAATACCAGAACAACAAACAACCAAAAGAACATCAGAAAAAAGAACAAGGAACTGCCATGGGCAATGATGAGCCACTGGGAGTCCAGAAATGAGTGAAAACGTAGATGGGTTGTGTAATAAACTATAGACTGTCCTCCATTTATGGATTCCCTGTGGTTCATCTATTTCTGTGGCAGCTCCTTGTTCTTTGTTGTGCTGTCTAGAGAGCACCAGGCAGAGCCTGGAAGAAGCCAGGATTTATCTGGAGACCAGCAATATTCAGCAGTGATATTCTGTAAACTATATGGATACCACAGGACAGGAAACAGCTGTCCTAAGATATCTGGATCCATATCCAGACAATAGCACTGAATGGCCATTATTTGGGAATTTGGGAATCAGTGCCCATACCCAGAAATTCAACATAGATATCTGAATAGTAGCTGATGAGCCAGTTGATGTAGTGTAGATTTTCAGAAAGCTTTTGATAAAATTCCTCATGAGAGACTCCTGAGAAAATTAGAGTCATGGGAGAGGAGGCAAGGTGCCGGTGTGGATTAGGAATTGGTTAATGGACAGAAAACAGAGGGTAGGATTAAATTGTCATTTCTCTCAATGGAGCAGAGTGAACAGTGGAGTGCCGCAGGGATCTGTACTGGGACTGGTACTATTTAACATAATTATAAATGATATGGAAATCAGAATGATGAGTGAGGTGATTAAATTTGCAGATGACACAAAACTATTCAAGGTTGTTAAAACATGTGCAGACTGTGAAATATTGCAGGAAGACCTTAGGAAATTGGAAGACTGGGCGTCCAAATGGCAGATTAAATTTAAAGTGGACAAATGCAAGGTGATGCTAGGGTCCACCTTGAGGATCAGTGCTCAAGAAAAAGATCTGGGTGTCATTGTAGATAATAAGCTGAAATCTTCTGCTCAGTGTGCGGTGGCGGCCAAAAATGCAAACAGGATGCTAGGAATTATTAGGAAAGGGATAGTGAATAAGACCGAAAATACTATAATGCCTTTGTATCGCTCCAGGTGTGTCCGCACCTTGAGTATAGCGTTCAGTTCTGATCGCCGTATCTCAAAAAAGATATAGCAGAATTAGAAAAGGTTCAAGGGAGAGTGACTAAAATGATAAAGGGGATGGAACTCCTCTCGTATGAGGAAAGGCTAAAGAGGTTAGGGCTCTTCAGCTTGGAAAAGAGATGGCTGAGGAGAGATATGATTGAGGTCTACATAATCCTGAGTGATATAGAATGAGAAGAAGTAAATCGATTTTTTTACTCGTTCCAAAAGTACAAAGACTAGGGGACACTTGAGGAGGTTACATGGAAATACTTTTAAAACAAATAGGAGGAAATATTTTTGTACTCAACGAATACTTAAGCTCTGGAACTCTTTGCTGGAGGAGGTGGTAACAGTGGTTAGCGTATCTGGGTTTAAAAAAAGGTGTGGACAAATTCCTGGAGGAAAAGTCCATAGTCTGGTATTGAGACAGACATGGGAAGCAACTGCTTGCCATGGGATTTGTAGTATGGAATGTTGCCACGATTTGGTTTCTGCCAAGTACTTGTAACCTGGCTTGGCCACTGTTGGAAAACAGAATACTGGGCAAGATGTACCATTGGTCTGACCCAGTATGGCCACTCTTATGTTCTTGTGTATCCAGGTATAACATATCACACCATCGCTGGTATTTAAGAATAACTCCACCTGTGGAGTTTGAGTACTAACCTGTAAGTTTACAGGAAGATGAGATAATTCTTTGATGATTTAAAAAATTAATCTGTTTATTCTTACGTGGATTCCAAGAGGCAAACAGATCTTGTGTTTTCTAGTATTAACATGTGTCTAAGTTGGCAGAATTGCTTTTTCCTCTACAAATTTGCACTAAGGTTTTGTATCTACTGTTACACTAATTTCCAAAAGTAATGCGCGAAAACTGTTGAACCTCTGCATTTGCAGTTGGGAGTGTCTCAATATTTTGTCACATGATGAGGCTCACTACAACTCTGTTAACTACCCAAAGTTCATTGCCACATTAACCACCTCTACATTAATTGTAAGGTGCAGTCTCTATTTCACATCCTTTTCCACGTTATCTGATAATGCAGAACTTTCCACACGCTGACTGCTGAGATGTGGTCTTTCTTGTTAGTATGCATTAATTCCTGTGTCAACCACTGACACTGCATAGTATATGCAGTAGTGACATTTTATTTATTTATTAGGATTTATTTACCACCTTTTTAAAAGCAGTACAAATATTCAAATAACAATACAAAGTATGGCATAGTATACTGCTTACAATGTCAACACAATACGTAATAGAACATTTTAATTGACAGTGTAGGATATGATTTGTTTTTCTTGTTATGCTGGATTTCTCCATCCTATTTAGTTTCATTTATGGGTAGGTTGTCTTTCTTCTCTTCCTTTTTTTTTATTGTGAATTGATTTGTGCTATGTGCTCTGTTTACTATGTCAAGTTTACTTGACTGCTACAATCTTTACGAAAAGCAGTTTAAAAAATAAAGGAATCTAGACAGAGCTCTACCTAAACAAATCCTGCACATGGTCTTCAGTTTGATGGAAAGCCATGTCTAGACAGTGACAAGTTACTCAAAGAAACAATATTGTAGAACAAACTGTGACAAAGTATTAGGGAGACATAAGTATTGCATGTACATCTTGGACAGGAGAGCCAATTTCATGGCAGTAATTGAGATCAATGGAAACACATCTCATTCTCCTTGTAGCTTCCCGGCTGCCCTATGAGTGAAAGGTTCAGATAAGCCTTGTTCTAAATGGTGTGTACCTGATTGAACTTCTGATCCAGTCCAATAGAATTCTGTTTTACCCCTCGTTTGGGAAAAGCACGGGAATGGGCTGCTAACAGAAGAAATGCATCTCATGGAGAAAAAAGTGCAAATGTTTTAGATGAAGGGTTTTTTTAACTTGCACATTCAGGATGTATACTGTAAAGAGCATTTAAGTGCAATACTCTGGTTTGTGAGATCCAAGTTATCTCAGAAGCTATGGGAATATCTGTTAAGGGTAAAGCTGATGAAAGCTTCCCCTTTAGCAATTTTCATTTAGGGCAGTAGAGTTTAAACTAAAACCTTCAAGCAAGAACTGGAATAAGCAGAAATCTTCAGTAACTGGATGCTGTTTCTGAGCTCTCTGTAGGTTATGAGATCATTTTCAAAGTCATTTCTCTACATGAAACACTACACTAATCACAAGAGTAGCCTAAGGCATTCAAACAGGATTCTGACTACTATTTTTGTACAATTCTGAAAATATATCACCCAAATAGAACTCTGAAACTATATTATGTCTGACTATTCCAGCACTGAGGAAAATCCATTTTGAGGGCACCAGGCAAAGAGTGCTTTCATTTGCAGGTCCAGTGTTGTGCAACCAGCTTCCCACACAAATTTAAAAAAAAATCATGAAAAACACACTTATTTATTGAGGCTTATTAAAGTGGGTCTTAAGTGATGAAGGACAAATTATTGAAACTTATGAAAGGGTGACCTAAGTGAAGAAGTACAGGCCATTATATGTAACTGTGTGGGGAATGTTTATTTTATTTATTTTTGCTTTTATTGAATTTTAATTTGTATTTTATGATTATGTATGTTGTTGAGATCTGCTTAGGTAACAGGTGGAGTATAAATAAATTAAACTAAAGTAAATTAATCATAACAGTGTTTACCAGCTTCTGAGATATAGGACCACCCATGCCTGCCATGGCATCCCACAGTGAATCCAACATTATCAGCACAGATTCTGGAGAAATTCATCAAAGCTGCTTATAGTTGGTGAGTGTACCAGGGGCGTAGCCAGATGGTCAAATTTGGGTGGGCCTGAGCCCAAGGTGGGTGGGCATGGAATTCAAATCCCCCCCAATCCCCCTCTGGTTTGCTCCTCTCTCCACCCTTCCCTGCCCACAGACCCCAAATATTAAATACTTGAGCAGGCGGTGATCCCCAAACCCTGCTTCCTAAAGATTTCCTTCTCCTCCTCGAGGCAGCCAGCAGCACTTGCCTCAAACTGATGCTGCTATCGGCTTGTCGTGCATGCTCAGTGCTTATGCATGTGCGAAAACTGAGCATGTGCAGAAGGGCCAGTCTCCAGGCAAGTGCCGTTGGCTGACATTTGGAAGAGCTCTGGTGCCCAAGGAGAGAAAATCTTCAGCTGGCAAGGTTTGGGGATCCCCACGAGCCACAGCAAGAGTGTCACAATTTTGGATGGGCCTGAGTCCAAAGTGGGTGGGCCCTGGCCCACCCAGGCCCACCTGTGGCTACGCCACTGGAGTGTACAGCAGAAAATCACCCCTCTTTTGGTGCCTCTCCAAATCCAATCCCACCAACAGCTTGAGCTGCAAGAATCCTTGCAGCCATCCCTTGTGTCTCCTTTGACCTCACAGGACTCACTCTGAAACTCGCAGCAACCTCTTTGACTGTAAAAGACTCTGCCTTTAAGCAGTCTCTCAATACCAGCATCAGGGGAGGACTCTGTAACTATGGACTAAAGGTAGAATCTGCCTCTAGTGGGGTGGGGGGTGGGGAAGGGGAGCAGTTCCCTTCTTGATGCTCCCTCCGGAAGTGAGGTCTGTGTAGAACGCGACTTTGGAGTCGCAAAGTGGTCCATTAGTCCCATTACAGAAATAGCCAACTCAGCAGGGAAGGCTCGCTGTTTTCCCCTTCTCTTAGACATAATTATAAAAGGAAAATATCGCTTTTTAAGGAAAGCTAGGAAGAGTGAAACTGATCTCCTGTTCAGCACTTCCTTTCAGGTGCCATTTTAGGATATTACTTCACTCCAGATAATGCCATCAGTTACTGCTTTATCTGGATATTCAGTTCCACCTACTTTCCAGATCCCAGCATAAAATACCTGACTTTTTTTGCTACCATAATGTTGGCAAATGCCAACCTCAAAAGCTGATAGCTGACTTTGAATATTCTCTCTAATCCATTACTTACTTCACATGTACCCATAATAGATGCCCACTCTCAACTTGGGCATTCGGCACACACTCAGATGTATCAACCCCCGCCACCTTCAATACCACACTACAAGCCGTATCTTCGATAGAATTGGATTTAATTTGGCCGCAGCCAGGAACATCAAAATTGTTACAACTTAAACAAATTACATTACATCTTCTAATAATCATTATGCCAGCATTTGCATTTTTTACCTGGGTACACAGCTTCTACATGTAGTTGCATATTCTGGGCCACAAGCCAAGCCATACCAAGCCCCTGTGGCCCCCTGTGCTGTTTTCCAAGCACCCGACGTCTCTTGGTGTCTCCTGTTTAAGGAGGCACCTACCACATTTACAAAATGACGTTCTAGGCCTCCCGGCCGTCGAAGCCAGGAGACAAGCTGTATACACGTTGTTTCCTTATAACAAGACTGCTCACATGAAAGCCTACCATTTGCATCAACTTGATAACTTTCCACACAACTCTTTCTGCAGCAGTAGTTACCCCAAACTTGTAACTGCTATGTGTCAAGCTGCTGTGTACCCATTGCTGGCTGTGTGTAAACATTGTAGTCTAACGCCTCTCTGCGACAAACCTTGCCTTTCAAGTGGGTGGGCGTTGCTCTTCTCTTGCCTCCAAATTTAAAAGGACTTCCTGTGCAGTTCGAATTCCTCTCTCCTCCTCCCTTGCTCCTCCCCTTCTTTCCTGCCCCCTCCCCTTGCTACCCCTTGTTTCCCTCCCACTACTACCTCTTCTCTCTAGCTGGCCCTCCCTGTACCCTCCCCCACACTTCTGTCTTCCCTGGCCTTCAGCCCGGTTGTGGTCAGCCCCCCTTTAACGGGTGTGCCTGGTTCTTTCCCTAATGTCTCTTATATACCAGCTTGAGCTCATAAGATCCCTCTCACAAATATTAAATCATGTAATTCTACAGTTGTTTATGCATGAGAGGTGCAGGAAATTATTAATTTTACTTGCACTTATCAGAAAGCAAAGTTGAATTATCTGGTTGTATTTATTGAATATATTATGGGTTATCTGTGTATTTTTTTTTTTCTTGATGAGGAAGAGACCACAGTGCATTTGCAAATGAAATTAAAAGGAACGGCTGCAGCAAGACAATTTCATCAGATACTTTTCTCTCTTTAATTGCTAATAAGACTCGACAAGTTAATAACCAACCCCGTGTGATTGGAAATCTGATAGCTGGTATCTAAGCTTTTTGGAAATGATTTATGATGGTGCTGACGGCTGGACTCCTTTGCTTTCTGAAGCTTTCAGGTTGAATTATGAGCTAATGGAATGCCAGATACAGTAGCAACTTTTCATCTCTGTCCCACATTGCAAAAAAGGCATCATTAGGGATGCTAAATTAATTTAGGACTTTTTTTTACAAAGCCACACTAGTGACGCCTGTGCAGCAAATGAGAAGAAGCCTATTCAATTCCTATGGGCTTTCTCTCAATCACCGCACAGGAACTTGCTAACACAGCTTTGTAAAAGAAGCCCTTAATGTTTTTGCATTGTATCATTAGGGTGAAGCGGAGACGGGGCTGTTTGTTTTGTTGCAAAAATGAGGTCACAAGATAAGCAGTAAAGAAATCAGCTTAAAGTGTTCAGAGATTACAGATAAAACACAATCAGTAGGTCAGCAGATTAATTTGTATTTTTTATTGGAAAAATAAAGAAAACCCTGAGGTTGTGATTTTACCTTTTCCAGGCCATCAGATATATAGTCAGAACTGATCTCTCAGTCTATATAAAAGCTTTCTGGTTGTCACTCAGCTCTTCTTCCTCATAGCCACCAGCTTTTCTTCTCTATGTGCCCCGCCAGGCTCTGGTAGGAGTGCTTCTGAACTGGATAGAGGCTGGTGTAACAGGCATTTTCCTTGCGGACACAAAGAGGTCCTTTTACTAAGCCGCATAAGCGTCAACGCATGCCAAAACACGCATCAAAATGGAGTTACCGACTGACTACCATGTGGCTCTTGCGGTAATTTCATTTTTGGCGCACGTCTGCTACGTGCGTCTGAAAAATATTTTTTATTTTCTGGTGCGCATAACGGACGCAGGCCAAGTGGCATTTGGCGCACGTAGGTCATTACCGCCCGGATACCGTGTGAGTCTTTACCGCTAAGTCAATGGCTGGCGGTAAGGTCTCAGACCCAATTTTCAGTTTGCCGCATGTCCATTTTCGACAAAAATTTTAAAAGTCGTTTTTTTACAGGCGTGCTAAAAAATGTATCGGTGCGTGCCCAAAACCCACGCTGACACTACCGCAAGCCATTTTTTAGCATGCCTTTGTAAAAGGATCCCAAAAAGGGATAACGCCATTAGTACACCAGGTTTATTTGAAAGACAAGAAGCAAATGCTAGATTAAAAAAAAAAAAAAACACAAATAAATAAATAAAGGGGACACAAGATGATACAGAGGATATGAACTTTGCTCCCTGCTGGATTGAAGCCGTTGGAAATATCGATGAACGCCTTTATTGTAAAAAAAAAAAAAAGGGGGGGATTTTAACTTTCTAGAGGCAGATGAGGATTGCACCTCCAGTCTTCTTACATGGCTTTATTTTAATTTGAATGTTTACAAATAGTAACAGATATATTAACAATACCGCTCCCGCCCCCCTTCCCGGAGAAAGCAATTTATGTACTCAGGCCTTCAAGGTTGCACAGGGTAAATAACAGGCTTTTTTAGTTCAAAACCTTCGCCAATATTTACAAAACAGTTACAGCAGCAAAAGAAACTCCCCTCCACAAAACAGCAGGTTGGGGAAAATAAAGAGTTGGCTCGAAATTCAAACTGGCTTTCTCAAAAAAAGAAAACAGTTCCCAAATGAAAGTCCATGTACGTTCCAAACACAAATGTCCAGACATGAGCGAGGAGGCTTTTCCCCTTTCTTCCTGCTTTCAAAGTAACAGGTAAAAACGTGTGCAGCCCTGTGATTAGGGTTACTATACGTCCGATTTTACCCGGACATTCTTCTTTTTGAAGACACTGCGAGGCATCCAGACGGGTTTTGCCAGCCTGCATTTGTCTGGGTGTGTGGATGATTGGGCAGACTGGCAGGGAGGTGGGCAGGCGGGCCTCAGGGTGTCCTATCCTCCCCTTCCCTCCTTTACCTTATTATCGTGCCCTAGTGGTCTAGTGGTCTCTTTGGGGCAGGAAAAAGCGTCCCCCCCCCTTTCCTGCCCGGCGTGGCTGCAGACTTCTCTTGCTCCCTGTGTCACTTCAAAATGGCTGCTGAGAGTGGCGGCCTCACGAGACTTCCACAGAAGTTTTGTAAGGTCACTGCTTGAAGTCTTGGCAGCCATTTTGAAGCGGCACCAGGAGCAAGAGGTCTGAGGCAGCACTGGGCAGGAAAGAGGGGGCTCTTTCCTGCCCCTAAGAGGCCACTAGACCACCAGGGTACTATGATAAGGTACAAGAAGGGAGAGGATGTGAATGGAGTCATTTGGGTGGAGGGAGACTGGAAAAAAGATTGAGTAGGGGATATACATGGAGAGAGAGAGAGAGAGAGAGTTAATCTGGCTGTCTTGGGGGATCAAGATGGCACTGCAGTACAGGGGTGTGGTGTGGTAAGGCAGGGGTGTGATGGGGGGTGGGATGGGGTGTGATGTGATGTGACAAGTGGCAGGGCAGGGCAGTGGCGTAGCCAGAAGTCAATTTTTGGGTGGGCCAACAGGTTGGATGGGTGGGCACTAGACAGTGGTGTGCTGGTAAATGTTTAACAACAGGCTCTCTCCCCGGTCCACCTCTGCGCCCGTCCACCTCCCCTCAAAATTGCAGAGCTGGCTATAGCCGGGGAGAGAGCCTGGGGGGGGGGGGGGGGGCAATGCATTACTGTCTCCAGGAAAAAAAAATTAAATGATCCCAGGTTCCAATTTAATTCATGTTTAATGTGGGATAAAATGCCATAAATAAGTAAATAAATATAAACTTTTAATGTTGAGCACCTGATTCTCAAAGTGGACATATTCCAAACACTATAATGAAAATAAAATGATTTTTTTCTACCTTTGTTGTCTGGTGACTGTTTTTCTGATCATGCTGGCCCAGTATCCGATTCTGCTGCTATCTGTCCTCTTAACTCCGTTTCCAGGGCTTCCTTTCCATTTATTTCTTTACTTTCCTCCTTTCTTCTTCATTTCTTGCTCTATATCCATAAGTAAAAGCTGGGTCCTCTGCAGACTTGACTGTCTAGTGGATCCAGCTTCTGCCTATTTTCTTCATCCATGTGCAGTTTTTCTCCTCTCTTCCTTTTCCCTCATCTCATCTCCTTCCTCATTCTTCCATCCCCTCCATCCATGTCCAGCATTTCTTCTCTCTCCCTTTTCTCTCTTCCATCCATTTCCAGCAACCCTCCTCTCCCCTTCCCTCCATCCAGCAACCCTCCTCTCCCCTTCTTCCACCATGTCCAGCAACCCTCCTCTCTCCTTCCCTTCATCCAGCAACCCTCCTCTCCCCTGCCCTCTCCTCTCCCCTTCTTCCACCATGTCCAGCAACCCTCCTCTCCCCTTCCCTCCATCCAGCAACCCTCCTCTCCCCTGCCCTCTCCTCTCCCCTTCTTCCACCATGTCCAGCAACCCTCCTCTCCCCTTCTTCCACCATGTCCCGCAACCCTCCTCTCCCCTTCTTCCACCATGTCCAGCAACCCTCCTCTCCCCTTCCCTCCATCCCACAACCCTCCTCTCCCCTTCTTCCACCATGTCCAGCAACCCTCCTCTCCCCTTCCCTCCATCCAGCAACCCTCCTCTCCCCTTCTTCCACCATGTGCAGCAACCCTCCTCTCCTGTCTGCCCTGTTTCCTTCCACCCCCCCCTCCGCCGCCGTACCTTTAAATATTATAGTTTTGCTGGAGCCGCGGGCAGCCGGCATTGAAGACATCGGCAGGCTTACGCCGGTTCCAGCAGCCTTCCCTTCCCTCCTTGCAAGTTGGATGATGGCTCCGCCCTCGTAGAAACAGGAAATACGTCAGAAGAGGGCGGAGCCATCATCCGACTTGGAACGAGGGAAGGGAAGGCTGCTGGAACCGGCGTAAGCCGGCCGATGTCTTCAATGCCGGCTGCCCGCGACCAGCAAAACTGTAATATTTAAAGGTACGGCGGGCGGTGGGGGGCGGGGCAGTGGTGGGCTGGGGAGGCAGATGCGGGATCGGAGCTCAGCCTGCTCCCTCCGCTCCGCTGCCTCCACTGCTGGGTGGGCCTGAACCAAAACTGGGTGGGCCTGGGCCCACCCAGGCCCACCCGTGGCTACGCCCCTGGCAGGGGTGTGACAGGGGCAGGGCAGGATGTGAGGGGGCATGACTGAATTATATTTTGTGTCCTCTTTTTTTCTCACAGCAAATATGAAAGACCTACCTGTGATCAAAAAAATCTCACCACAAAATCAAACTCAGTTCTCAACACTCCCTGATTGCTTGCACATAAAAGATAAACCAGAACAAAACAGCTTTTAATTTAGAAAGTCCACCTCTGGCTCTTTCCTGTCAATGTGCAACTTCCAGCAACCCAGGCTTAGTACCCCCCAGCTCCCAACTTCCAGGGCTCTTTCTTGCTCTCAGCCCCAAACAGTAACTGAGAATTCCTGCAGGTTCAGGAATGGACCTTTTCCACCAGAGGTTTCCAGAGAGCAACACCCATACTCTGTCTTCCTCTCAGACCCACACAGTAGCTGAGAGACCCACCCTAGTGAGGTGCCTAGGGCTCCACCAATCTACCCAAATTAAAGGGCAGCAATAAGGCTGACTACCTTCTTTAAGGCTGTCCATTCTTTCTCCCAGGTTATTTACCCCTTCCCGGGGAACCTGTCTAGCTGGGTCCCAGTCCTATCTGTTCGTGCTTGGCTGCTCTCCTCCTGCTGTCTCTTTCTCCTTATCAGATAATAATCCCACCGACTTTACACCAAACACAATTGTTGGGTATCGAATAAGTGTAGAATGTGCTCATAAATACCAATGGACCATTACAACCAAACAAGTCCACTGTTAGTCCAAGCTTCTAATGGAGTGGCCTAGTGGTTAGGGTGGTGGACTCTGGTCCTGGGGAACTAAGTTCAATTCCCACTTCAGACACAGGCAGCTCCTTGTGACTCTAGGCAAGTCACTTAACCCTCCATTGCCCCAGGTACAAATAAGTACCTGTATATGTAAGCTGCATTGAGCCTGCCATGAGTGGGAAAGCACAGGGTACAAATGCAACAAAAAATAAAATAAATAATCATCACACATTCAAATAAGAACACACCCATGTGCCAATTTCAAAAGTGTCATTGTGAAAATAAAGCAAAAAATCTTAACTTTATAATCTTCACTTCATTCATAATATTGAAACACAGCATATAGAACTGGTCTTCCTACAAGGGTTCCGACATGGACCATGTTTTGCAACAGCTTTTTCAAGGAACCCAAGAATCAATGACTGATATGTAATTACTTCTATAAAATAAAAAGAAAAATATTAATAATGTCTTATAAAACCATGAAACAATCTTTACCAAACAATGTTATAGGCAAACAATACAAGAAGGAAATACCTTGACATGCTTCTCATTGCTTCTCTAAAATGCTACTGGAAGGAAGGCTGAGCCCACATACATACATAAGCTGGGACCATATGACCTTAAATAACAACCAACAGCTGTGAACAGCAGGAGGTCCGGACCCACGCATGAAAGAACAATTATAAAAAACGCCCACCATTCCACCTTTTTATTGAGACCACATGGTTCCACTGTATCCCGCAACAAAAAAATCCACTTTTGTTCTAGTCTCCACAAAACCCGGGCCTGGGTTTTAGCTCTTTCTTTTCCAGTTCCACAGTTGTTCCCAGAGAAGCTGACTGGGGCTTCCCTGCCTCTGAGGTACCCAAAGATCCATTCCAGCTCTTTGGGACAACCTGCTCAGGAACTGGGCTTCTTTCCTCTCCCTCGCCATGGTAACCAAAGTTCCTCCCATGCTGAGTGAACCCAAGGAACAGTGCTCCGGAAAGCAGATTACTGCCCCAATTAAGGTGTCTGTAAGGGAACTAAGGGTCTCTCAGTGTGCCTGACATTTTCCCTGTCACAACGTTCATACCAATACCCAGCTGCCATATTACAGTACATTTCAGCTGCTTTTGTGCTGGTATTATATATAGACACACAGAAGCCTAACAACAGGCACTTACTTAGGTGCCCTGTTATAAATCTACCTTTCATCTATGTAGATATTCCTGGGAATGGAGGAAGGCGAAGCAGGACCAGGGTGGCAGGATATATATCTATATCTATTTGCATCTAGATAGATAGATAGATATTATATGCAACCTTTAATTAATCTACCCTTACATAATGCTCTTCCTAGGTCCAGAGACTAATTAACTCTCCATTATCCTAGTTGCAAAAAAGTGGTATATAAAATCAGCTTTCATAGCAGGGTTCTCTTATCAATGTACTAAAAGGTGGAACTTCCTCCCCTAACTAATCAGATAGGAGCAGAATTATTCCAAATTCCGGCAATCCTTAAAAACCTTTCTTAAGAATTTGTTTTTTTACTGTTGGACCCCCATAAGGGAGAATCCTAACACAAAGTGTCCATTTCCATTCTTTTTCATTTCATAATGCTATTCTTTCAAATTAATTGTCACATTCTATTTAATCATTGTTTAATTCAACCATACATGTCTTTTATGCTGCTGTATTCACTAATTTGTATTGTTAGTATAATAATTTGTTAGCCACATTGAACCCCATTTAATTGTGAAAATGGGGGATATAAATGGAAAAAAATATTATAATAAAATACATATGTATCACACAAACTTCGATCATCCATTTGCACCTGTCTCGGAATAAGTGTAAAACCGTGTGCCCATACAATCCAGATCTGTGGGTGTCAGTGGGTGTTGAGCACCCCCCAATATTGAGGAAGCTCCTTCATTGTGTCCAGGGAGGGGTGAATTCTATTGTGTTTGCCACCCCCAGTCATGTTGAAATGTTGCACTTATGCCTGTGTCTACTTTCCAATCTCCCTCTTAGTTCCTTTTGTGAATCTCTGCACATTGGGCAGCAAGCTTTCTCCATTTGTTTTGATTGGCCAGGCTTCCATCTCTGCCCAGGTGGTTCCTCCATGGCATACAGCCATCTTGAGTGTGCTTCTCCAGGCCAGTTTTGGCTTTCCTCTTCTTCTTGATCCACTGGCTGGTTCCCATTTTAATGCCACTTTGGGACGATGATGGTCTTGCATATATAAACAAGGGGATTCTATAAAGGGTGCTCAAATTTCTGTGGCCAGATATGGGCATAATCCTAAAATGCATGTGCAACTAAATTGGATAATGGGTTAATTAACACGAATAATTGGCTGCTAACAATTATTGATGTTAATTGGCATCAATTTGGATTTGTGCTATTCGATAAAACTGCACTCCCAAATCCCATGGCACGCAATTCAAAAGGGAGTACAGCCATGGGAGGAGCAGGGCAAGCCATGGGCATTCTAGAAATTTGCATGCAGGATTATAGAATACCGTGGCTATGAGCCCACATTAGGCACCAGGAATTATACCTGGCTTCAGCAGGCATAAGTCCTGGCACCCAAATTTGGGTACAGAAATTGGTGCGGAATAGAAAAAAAGATGCAAATTTATTCACCACATTATTTAAAATAAGCTTGACAAGGCTGTGTTTCGCCCTCCTAAAGGGCTCCATGCTATTCTATAAAAAATGCTCAACCCAAAGCGCCCTTTGTAGAATGGGTGCTGATTTTTTTCTGGGGCCCAAATTTGGGTATCCAACAAACTTGAAAATTTCACTGTGTTCATATAACTCTTGTTTATAAACTCAAATTACTCTAAATATAATCAACAATGGAAGAAAAAGACCTCAAATGTCCCAGCTTGGTAGCAAGTAGAATGTCTTAGTGCCAACTATTCCTGGACTCAAGTTGTCTCATCGGTCTAAAAAAACCTCCAAATAATAATTTTTTATTTTATACATGTATATTGAGCACTGACTTCTTCAAGTATCTTCCCACTTTGTACTTCAGTTATCCATGTAATATTGCATTTCCAATTGTTCATAAAATATTGTGTTCTTTCAAGCAAATAAAGCACTTAGCTTAATTCTTGTGCCCAACAGAGTTCTCCGTTTCACTATTTGATTAAGCTTCTTCAGGGGACTAAGGGGTCTTTTTACTAAGGTGCGCTGAAAATTGGACTGCGATAGTGTAGACACGTGTTTTGGGTGCAAGCAGAATTATTTTTCAGCGCACCTACAATAAATGCCTTTTTAAAATTTTTGCCGAAAATGGACGTGCGGCAAAATGAAAATTGTCGCGTGTCCATTTTGGATCTGAGACCTTACCGCAAGCAATTGAGCTAGTGGTAAGTCTCATATGATAATCGGTTGGTAATGGTCTATGCGTGTCAAATACCACTTGACGCTCATAACTGCCATATGTCAGAAAAAATATATATTTTTCAGATGTGCGTAGCGGACAAGCACCAAAATTGAAATTACCACAAGGGCCAAGCGGTAACTGGGTGGTAACGCCAATTTTGCGTGCATTGGGCGCACGTGGGCACCTACACAGCTTAGTAAAAGGGCCCCTAAGTGCTCTTATCACATCACCTATGAAATATACAGCTGTCTTTTAGTGCCTTCAATATAACTTTTCAATAATAATTAAAAGATTATAGAAACTTACATGTATAAAATAAAAAATTATTATTTGGAGGTTTTTTAGACCAATGAGAAGACTTGAGTCCAGGAACAGCTGACACTAAGACATTCTATTTGCTGCCAAGCTGGGATATTTGAGGTCTTTTCCCTCCATTGTTGTTTATATTTAGAGTAATTTGAGTATCATACTAAACATAGTTTATAAACAAGAGTTATGCGAACACAGTGAAATTTTCAGCTTATAAGTTTGCTGGATACACTGATTTTTTGCTGAAATTGTGTCTAGATATTGGTTTGCCCAAATTTGGCTGCCATTTACTGAATCTGGTCCAATATTGGGCTCATTTTCGAAAGAGAAGGGCACCCATCTTTCGACACAAATTGAGAGATGGACGTCCTTCTCCCAGGGTCGCCCAAATCGGCATAATCGAAAGCCGATTTTGGGTGCCCCCAAATGCTTTCCATCGCGGGGATGACCAAAGTTCCTGGGGGCATGTCAGAAGCATAGCGAAGGCAGGACTGGGGCGTGCTTAACACATGGGCGTCCTCGGCCGATAATGGAAAAAAGAAGGGCATCCCTGATGAACACTTGGCTGACTTTATTTGGTCCTTTTTTTTTACGACCATGCCACAAAAATGTGCCCTAAATGACCAGATGACCACCAGAGGTAATCAGGGATGACCTCCCCCCCTATTCCCCCAGTGGTCACTAACCCTCTCCCACCCTAAAATTTTTAAATATTTTTCCAGCCTCTATGCCAGCCTCAAATATCATACCCAGTTCCATGACAGCAGTATGCAGGTCCCTGGAGCAGTTTTAGTGGGTACTGCAGTGCACTTCAGGCAGGCGGACCCAAGCCCATACCCCGCTATCTGTTAAACTTGTGGTGATAAATGTGAGCCCTCCAAAACCCACCACAAACCCACTGTACCCACATCTAGGTGCCCCCCTTCATCCCTAAGGGCTATGGTAGTGGTGTACAGTTGTGGGGAGTGGGTTTTGGGGGGGCTCAGCACACAAGGTAAGGGAGCTAGCTATGCACCTGGGAGCTTTTTTTGAAGTCCACTGCAGTGCCCCCTAGGGTGCCCAGTTGGTGTCCTGGCAAGTCAGGGGGACCAGTGCACTACGAATGCTGGCTCTTCCTACGACCAAAGGGCTTGGATTTGGTCATTTCTGAGATGGGCGTCCTTGGTTTCCATTATTGCCAAAAATCGGGGACGACCATCTCTAAGGTTGACCTAAATGTGGAGATTTGGGCGTCCCTGACCATATCACAGTGAAAGATGGTCGCCCATCTTGTTTCGATAATACGGGTTTCCCTGCCCCTTCGCGGGGACGTCCTGTGAGGACGCCCTCAGGAAAACTTGGGCACCCCATTCGATTATGCCCCTCTATGTGTCCTGTCATCCAGACTCTGGGTTCAGTAACAAGATCCTGTTATCTTCTGGAGTTGCTTTTCCTCAGTGGTTCATCATCTGTGAAGAGATACTGCCATTTCCAGTCCCAAGCCTGGATGAAAAAAGAGGAGGGTTGGACATTGGGCTAGCAACCTGATTCCATAAAATTAGTAACTGCTACAGAAACATCAAGAAGACTCTACATGTTGAATCTACAGAAGAAAAGATGTTCTATGGAAAGTATGACGGATCTTGATGAATGTCGAAAGGAAGTCTCAGCCCCGATGAAGATCTAGAGTCTAATAAGCATTGGGACCTGGAATGTGCAGACATTGCATCAAAGTGGGAAACTAACACAAACTGTACGAGGATTTGACAAATATACTACTACTACTACTTAACATTTCTAGAGCGCTACTAGGGTTACGCAGCGCTGTACAATTTAACAAAGAGAGACAGTCCCTGCTCAAAGAGCTTACAATCTAATAGACAAGTGAACGGTCGGTCCGATCGGGGCAGTCAAATTGGGGCAGTCTGGATTCACTGAACGGTAAGGGTTAGGTGCCGAACGCAGCATTGAAGAGGTGGGCTTTAAGCAAAGACTTGAAGATGGGCAGGGAGGGGGCTTGGCGTAAGGGTTCAGGAAGGTTGTTCCAAGCATAGGGTGAGGCGAGGCAGAATGAGCGGAGCCTGGAGTTGGCGGTGGTGGAGAAGGGTACTGAGAGGAGGGATTTATCCTGTGAACGGAGGTTACGGGCGGGAACGTAAGGGGAGATGAGGGTAGAGAGGTAGTGAGGGGCAGCAGACTGAGTGCATTTGTAGGTAAGAAGGAGAAGCTTGAATTGAATGCGGTATCTGATCGGAAGCCAGTGAAGTGACCTGAGGAGAGGGGTGATATGAGTATATCGGTTCTGGCGGAATATGAGACGTGCAGCAGAGTTCTGAACAGACTGAAGGGGGGATAGATGGCTAAGTGGGAGGCCGGTGAGGAGTAAGTTGCAGTAGTCCAGGCGAGAGGTAATGAGAGCGTGGACGAGAGTTCGGGTGGTGTGTTCAGAGAGGAAAGGGCGAATTTTGCTGATGTTAAAGAGGAAGAAGCGACAGGTCTTGGCTATCTGCTGGATATGCGCAGAGAAGGAAAGAGAGGAGTCAAAGATGACTCCGAGGTTGCGGGCAGATGAGACGGGGAGGATGAGGGTGTTATCAACTGAGATAGAAAGTGGAGGAAGAGGAGAAGTGGGTTTTGGTGGAAAGACGATAAGCTCGGTCTTGGACATGTTCAGTTTCAGGTGGCGGTTGGACATCCAGGCAGCAATGTCGGATAAGCAGGCCGATACCTTTGCCTGGGTCTCCGCGGTGATGTCTGGTGTGGAGAGATACAGTTGGGTGTCATCAGCATAGAGATGATACTGGAAACCATGAGATGAGATCAGGGAGCCCAGGGAAGAGGTGTAGATTGAGAAGAGAAGGGGTCCAAGGACCGATCCCTGGGGAACACCAACAGATAAGGGGATGGGGGTGGAGGAAGATCCATGAGAGTGAACTTTGAAGGTGCGGTGGGAGAGATAGGAGGAGAACCAGGAGAGGACAGAGCCCTGGAACCCAAATGAGGACAGTGTGGCAAGAAGTAAGATCAACTAGATATCCTGGTCATCAGTGAAATGAGATGGACAGGAAGTGGAAGACTTTACAGTGTGAAAAATACTATTCTGTACTCAGAACACGAAAATCATCACATTTGTAGCGCTATAGAAATGCTAAATAATAGTAAATAGTAATGACCATATTGTTAACAAAGAAAAGAAGCCACATGAGCAATGATTGGGTGGAAACCAGTAAAAGAACGTGTCATAGAATGGGTACGTTTTAGCCAGAGAACCAGATGGGGCTTTGTCAGGGGCATGTTACGGGCAGGATTTGGATGTTTTTAACACTTGGACATTTTTCAGCCATAATGGAAGAAAGCAAAAAACTGTCCAGGACTAAAACTACAACATTTTGAACTAGACCTGTTTTTATAACCAATAAGGCACAAAATTACACTTACTAGGTCCAACCAATTCTGGGATTCATACATTGCTTCTGTGCTGAATGTTTCACTAAACTTTGCTTTATTTCTGTGCTTTCCATAACCTTAACTTGTGCTTCCTGAACAATAGAAGTTTTCTGCACAAGCACAGTATAGTTCATAAATAACCATTAAATGTTCATAAAGAATTTGATAATTGTTGTATGGACAGAAAGACCCTCTCTAAACTTTCAGCTGGAATTGTTAGCCACTGTGGTAAAGCAGTCTGCTGTTTAAGCTCTCAGGATGTCTCATGCAGGGGACAGGTTCTCTCTGTAAGATCCGTTTGTACAGTGAAATGCAAAGGTCTCAGCCAGTTCACCTGTATGATAAACAGAAACTTTTGTGCTTTTAACTCCAATTGCTTTGGGGAGGATTTTTGTTGTGTGCATTGAGAATCGTTTTATTCATTGTGGCTTTCGTTGATTTGCATGAGATTTCTATTTTTGTAACTTTGAACAGTAGCATCTGCTTCTGCGTGCGTGCTTTGCTAAGTACGCTTAATCCCACCACTTTAACAACATAAAAGGGAACAATGCCAATTTTGTTTTAGATTTTTTTTCTCTGCTATTCTCCAAAGCACCAGAAGAAGGCAGGAGACACTAACAATTTCATGGAAGCCATAGCAGAAAAACAAAAATCTTTGTGCCATCCTGCTTGAAAATGAACTTAAAAAATAAAGAAACCTCATCGTTTCTTTCAACTGGCAATCCTGCTTTTTTTTTTTTTTAGACACTGCTAACCATGATGCCATGCTGGATTGTACTCATTTAATTCAAGAAATTGGTCTTTAAATGATTGCAGTTTGTCTGGCCTTCTCACGTGCACTCTGTTGTAGGTTCTCAGTAAAAATGTAGTCTTTATTTCTCAGAGACAAAGGAGTTCTTTTACAAAGGCGTGCTGAAAAATGGCTTGTGTTAGTGTAGGCACGGGTTTTGGGCGTGCACCGATCCATTTCTTAGCGCGCCTATAAAAAAGGCCTTTTTTATTTTTTACCAAAAATGGACGTGCGGCAAAATGAAAATTGCCGCATGTCCATTTTGGGTCTGAGACCTTACCACCAGCTATTGACCTAGCAGTAAAGACTCACGCAGTAACCGGGTGGTAATGACCTGCGCACGCCAAATGCCTCTTGGCGCGCGTCCATTATGCGCACCCGCAAATAAAAAATATTTTTCAGATGCATGTATCAGACGCGTGCCAAAAATTGAATTGCAAGAGCCACGTGGTAGTCGGGCGGAAACTCCATTTTGGCGTGCATAGACACTTACATGGCTTAGTAAAAGGGCCCCAATGTTTGCAGCTTTGGGACCTTTGAGATACACAGGAGATACTGAGAAGATAGACAGCTCACAATACTGAACCCTCTACCCCCTGGGACCTGCAGCCACATTTGCGCTACCTCTGGTATAACTGTGGGCACCGAAATGTTAGGCTTGCCGATACCAAGTTCTGTAGTATTGTATAATGGAACCGGTTCCTACTGCGCGAGCTGAGGGCAGCCCATGTTGAGAATTACCTATAGCAGTCACTGTTTGATGGCCAGTAAGCGGGGTTTTTTTAAATTCTTCTGGGCTCTTTTTAATTACTGATACGTTTTAATAGTTATCTTAGGAGGGGAAATCATATATTGTTATTACTGTGTGCAGTCTGTAATCTATACATTTTATATATGCTATGGCTGTTTTTATTCTGTACTTTGCTTTGAGATTTTATTAAATTGAAAGCAAATACATTGAGAAATCAAATCAAATAAAGTATTTTAAAAGCACAGCCCCATCTTGAAATCTATTCATGCTGTAGACATACCAGTGTAAATAGTGGCTTTTGTTTAAAAAAAAAAAAACACTACTTACAATGTATGTGGCCTTTTACCTGTGGAAACTAATATTTTGCATCTGTAAATGCCACTTATCCTTCCAAAATGAACTTCATAACTTCTTTACCCCCTCTTGCTCCATCCCAAACCACACTCCTTTTCTCGACATATAGATTTGGCTGTTCTACACATAAAACACCCAAATTTATCCATAAATCTACTGCTAATGTTTTATTTAAAATTGTCCCAGGCAACTATATCCTTATGTAAAATACAGTAACAACCATATGCACTTTTCATCTTTTTCACTAATTGTTTTACATGGTGTAATTCAGCAAATATATATATGATTCCTAAAAGGATCATCAGAGCTCACAGCATCAACGTTGCTTAAACTGGATCTTCCAGAGCGACCAAAGTTCACAGGGGCATGTTGGAGGCGTAGCAAAGGCGGGACTTGGGCAAGCCTAACCCATAATGGAAAAAAACGGGTGTCCCTGACGAGCAGTTGGACGACTTTACCTGGTCCTCTTTTCCTTAAGACCAAGACACAAAAAGGTGCCCGAACTGACCAGATGACCACCGGCGAGAATTGGGGATGACCTCCCCTTACTCCCCCAGTGGTCACTAACCCCCTCCCACCCTCAAAAATAATCTTTAAAAATATTTTGTGCCAGCCTCTATGCCGGCCTCAAATGTCATACTCAGGTCCATCACAGCAGTATGCAGGTCCCTGGAGCAGTTTTATTTATTTATTGGGATTTATTAATCACCTTTATGAAGAGATTCACCCAAGGTGGTGTACAGCAGGTACAGTTTAACATAAAACTTAAAAGCATAACAATAGTAAAATAACCAAGAATATACATAAACACAATAAATGATAAACTTGAAAACAGTAAATTGAAACCTAATAATGGAACTACTGTGAAACAGTATCAAAAATATACACATTTAACAGCACTGAAATTCAAATACCAGAGATATAATACAATATTAGCATAATAGTAATGATACATCTAATAAGCATGCATTAGAACATTCAACTACATACATATGATATTAATGATTTTCTACAATACGGCTTTGTGAGCTCATAATGCTGTATCGTCCCAAAGAAATAGCATGGCAGTTTCGAAGAGGGTAAGGGGTTCTTGCATTGGTTTTCCTCTTGGCTGAGCTACTAAGCCCTGGTTTTCCATTCTTACTAATACCACTGCTCTGCTACAGGCTAGATTTTGAAATGCGTGACTGATGTGGCTGTGCAGACCACCATGAATAACGGGGTGCTACTAGAGTGGTGTGCCACCCCCATATACTACACAATGTGGGCCAGGGAAAGAGGGGATAATATATATTCTAGCTGTGGAGGTGCAGCCTGAACAGAACAAAACAAGGCCTAGGGGGTAGAGTTGGATTATAGACACCGAACAAATTCTGCAGAACTGTCTGACAAAATCGGCTGTCACATCAGGTATCCTGATCAAGGCACTAATGTTTTAGTGGGTGCAGTGCACTTCAGGCAGGCGGACCCAGGCCCATCTCCCCCCCCCCCCCCCATCCCTACCTGTTACACTTGTGGTAAATGTGAACCCTCTAAAACCCACCAGAAATCCACTGTATCCATATCTAGATGCCCCCCTTCACCCGTAAGGGCTATGGTAGTGGTGTACAGTTGTGGGTAGTGGGGTTTGGTGGGGGGCTCAGCACACAAAAAATATGGAAGCTATGTACCCGGGAGCAATTTATGAAGTCTACTGCAGTGACCCCTAGGGTGCCCGGTTGGTGTCCTGGCATGTGAGGGGGACCAGTGCACTACAAATGTTGGCTCCTCCCATGACCAAAGGGCTTGCATTTGGTCATTTCTGAGATGGGCGTCCTTGGGTTTTCATTATCACCGAAAATCAGAAACGACCAAGTCTAGGGACGACCATCTCTAAGGATGACCTAAATTTCAAGATTTGGGCGTCCCCGTCTGTATTATCAAAACGAAAGATGGACATCCGTCTTGTTTCGATAATACCGGTTTCCCTGCCCCTCCATCGGGATGTTTTGCGAGGACGTCCTCAGCAAAACTTGGGTGTCCCTTTCGATTATGTCCCTCCGCATGTTTCATTAAATTCTGAAAGTGCTAAAAGTTGCTGGATTATTTTTAAACAGCAGTAAAATAAAATAGAAGAATGATTTTAAAACATTGGATTGATGAAGATTTGCACATCGTCGCGCTGGAAAATCCAGTTTACGCAACGTTGATGCTGTGAACTCTGATGATCCTTTTAGGAATCATATTTATATTTGCTGAATTGATGCTATTACACCATGTAAACAATTGGTGAAAAGTGCATATGGTTGCTACTGTATTTTACATAAGGATATAGTTGACTGGGACAATTATAATTCTTAAAGATATAGCTGATGTCCCTACACATTAAGGGGCCCTTTTGCAAAGGCACACTGAAAAATGGCCTGCGATAGTATAGGCACGTGTTTTGGGTGCACGCAGAAAATTTTTCAGCGCACCTGTAAAAAATGTCTTTTTAAAATTTTTGCCGAAAATGGACATGCGGCAAAATGAAAATTTCCGCACGTCCATTTTGTGTCTGAGACCTTACCGCCAGCCATTGACCTAGCGGTAAAGTCTCACACTGTAACCAGGTGATAATGACCTATGCATGTCAAATGCCGCTTGGCCCGCGTCCAATACTCGCATCCAAAAATAAAAATTATTTTTCGGACGCACGTATCAGATGCGTACCAAAAATGAAATTACTGCAAGAGTCATGCAGTAGCCGTGCAGCAACTCCATTTTTGTGTGTGTTGGGTGCACGTAGACGCTTTTGCTGCTTAGTAAAAGGGCCCGTAAGTAACTTGGTCCTATCTTATAGATTTATTTTAAATAAAAGCATTTATACATTCTGTACTGCCCTGAAAGAACCAAGCTACGCCATTACAAAGAAAATGTTCCACACAATGTAGAAACTCATATGGGTAAAACAGTTCTTCCCGAAAGTTTTCACAACATGATTCAAACAATGGTATTAACACATGTCGATTATTGCAATGGAGTATATGCGGGTTGTGGGGAACAAATCCTAAGGAAACTACAGACTGCTCAGAATGCAGCAGCCAGGTTTATCTATGGAAAATCTAAATTTGAAAGCGCAAAACCCCTCCGGGAAAAGCTACACTGGCTACCAATCAAGGAATGTATCGCTTTCAAGATTTGTACCCTTGTTCACAGAATAATACATGGTCTAGCTCCGAGCTATATGTCTGACTTAATCGACTTACCAATTAGAAACACAATTGAATCAACCAGAACGTACTTAACTCTTCACTTCCCAAGTTGTAAACGCCTGAAGTATAAATCGACATAAGCGTCAAGTTTCTCTTTCACATGCACACTGCTCTGTAATTCTGTACCAAAATGCCTGAAATCTACGAATAATCATCTAGAATTCCGAAAAAACCTAAAAGCTCATCTGTTCAAGAAGTCATACCCCACAGTATCTGACATAAACATTAAATAATGAAATATGGCATTTTAATCAGGAAACGGACAGTTTTCAACCCCGACGCATGATCGCACCCTAACATTTTGTCTGAATCACCCCAACCTATTTACCGATACTTCTTTATTGTACATGTCACTGTAATAGTACCCCTATACCGTATTTGTTCACACCGGAGTCTGTAACCACCTCTCCGGAACTATGTAAGCCACTTTGAGCCTAATAATAAGTGGGAAAAGGTGGGATATAAATGTAACAAATAAATAAATGTCTTTGGATATTGGGCCACTAGTATCTAAGTATCAGCCTCTTATATGTATATTCTAGAGAAGCAAAACAATATACGAGTCAAGGATATTTTGATGGAACATACATTCTAGTTATAGAATATGAAGATAAATGTATTTAGATGAAGATAGAGGTGAGAGTAACATATGAAAATGTTTCTTTTCAGAAAGGTGTTTAATACAGGGACCAGCCTACCAGCAAAGGATTTCAACTGGTAAGGAGTGTAGACAGGGCAGGTTAGTGGCTCTTCCAGTCTTTATCTGCTCTCCATATCTCATACAATACTGACTGTTTCACCAATAGGCAATTTGCACTTATAGTGGGTTTCGGTGGTCTTCCATGTTGATTCCACACTTACAAGTTTTTGGATGTTACACAATAATACGTTAACTTTTCGTTTTCTCTTTTGGAACAGAATTGATTGACTCCTTGTTTTGATCTTTTGAATGAAGACCCACAACTCTCTGTGTCTGATCTTTCTCTTTCTTTCAAAATAATATCTTCATGGCTACATAGCAGCCACATGACTAGTGGAGGCTTATTGATGACTTCCTCACATTATCCCATAGAGTTCTGACATCTCCCACCCAATGAAATGTATCTAAAACTAGAAGCGCAATGGCTGAGAGATTTTACAAAGATCTGAGCATGACATTATGGAAAAAGTTTCCCACAGAATGCTTAAAGGGTCAGCACCCATGAAAAAGATCTAGATGTCATTGTAGACAATATGCTGAAATCTTCTGCCCAGTGTGCGGCAGTAGCCAAAAAAGCAAACAGGATGCTAGGAATTAGTAGGAAAGGGATGCAAAATAAGACCAAGAATATTATAATGCCTCTGTATCACTCCATGGTGCAACCTCACATTGAGTATTGCTTTCAATTCTGGTCGCCATATCTCAAAAAAGATATAGCAGAATTAGAAAAGGTTCTGGAAAAGAGATGGCTGAGGGAAGATATGATTGAGGTTTACAAAATCCTGAGTGGTGTAAAATGAGTAGAAGTAAATCAATTTTTCACTCGCTTCAAAAGTACAAAGACCAGGGGAAACTCAATGAAGTTACATGGAAACACTTTAAAAACAAATAGAAGGAAATATTTTTTCAGTCAATGAATAGTTAAACTCTGGAACTCGTTGCTGGAGGATGTGGTAATAGTGGTTAGTGTATCTGGGCTTAAAAAAGGTTTGGACAAATTCCTGAAGGAAAAGTCCACAGACTGTTATTGAGACAGGCATGGGGAAGCCACTGCTTGCCCTGGAACTGGTAGCATGGAATGTTGCCACAAATTGGGTCTCTGACCTGGATTGGCCACTGTTGGAAACATGATACTGGGCTAGATGAACCATTCTTCTGAACCAGTATGACTATTCTTATGTTCATAAACTAGATGCTAACATTTACTTGTAATAACTGTCTCCCGGTAGCAATCCTTCTGGGGTGGTGGTGGCTCCCTTCAGCAGTCCAAAACAAAGTCCTTCCAGCGAACACAGCTTTTATAGTTCCAACCAGTTTATTCCCCCTCCTCCACAAACTCAGTTCAAAGGGGGTAATGTTCCATTCAGTTCCAAACAAAGCAAAAAGAAAAACTCTCAATGTAAATCCAAGTTCTCCCAGTTCCAACCTCCTGGGTTTCAGTTTTAAAAGTCTCTCTCCTTGGGTGGTTGCAGAATGGCAGTACACCTCCCACAACACAGCTACTTGACTCCTGTGGCCACCCACTGCTTTCAAACCTTGCAACTCTTCCCCAGAGTACAATTTCTGACCCAAGGGAATTGAGCCTTGTCATCACGGCTCCCCCTTCTGGCCCTTGTCTGCCATAGCAGCTGCTCTTTCCAGTCTTTACCTCCCTCCCTTCCACTTGGTGTCCCTAACGGGTTTTGGAACTTACCACCCCGATTCCTTCTCTCAGGGTCTTGTGGGGAAAGTAGTCTGGCCCCATACCTCCTCCTGGCCTGCTTAGACTCTGTAACCTCCTTACACACACCCCTTCAAATAATTGTGACTCCCTGCTTCCTCCAGGCTGCTTACTGGGGAGTTCGCAATTCATGACAGGGCGTCAGCGTTCCCATGAAGCTTCCCAGCCCTATGCTGTATCTCAAAGGAAAAAGCTTGTAATGCTAAATACCAGCGGGTGAGCCTGGCGTTCTGACCCTGCATTTGTTGGAGCCATTTCAAAGGCGCGTGGTCAATAATCAGAATAAAAGGATTGCCCTGCAGATAGTATTTCAGAGCCTCTATAGCCCATTTTATGGCCAAACACTCCTTCTCTATAACAGCATAATGCTGTTCTGCCGGTTGCAGCTTCCTACTCAGAAAAAGGACAGGGTGCTCCTCCCCTCCAAACTCTTGGGATAGCACAGCCCCCAATCCCGTCTCAGATGCGTCTGTTTGTAACAGGAAGGGCTTTTCAAAATCTATTCCTTTTAAGACTGGTTCCCGACACAAGAGGTCTTTCAACATTTGGAACTCACAGCGTCCTGCCTCTGTCCAATTTAGGACATTAGGGCAATGTTTCCTAAGCATGTCTGTTAGGGTACTTGACCTCTCGGCAAATCTAGGGATGAATCTGCGATAATATTCTATCAGACCCAAAAACCCCCTCAATTGTTTTTTGGTCTGTGGCAGCAGAAAATCAAGCTCTCCCTGCACTTTATCCGTTAGGGGTTTGATAACTCCCCCTCCTACAATGTATCCCAAGTATTTTACCTCTTCACTGGCAAACACGCATTTCTTTGGGTTCACTGTTAGGCCGGCCCGCCTGAGGGATTCTAGAACCGCTTTGACTTTGGGCAAGTGGGACTCCCAATCTGAACTAAAAATGACAATATCATCCATGTAAGCGGCTGCGTAGTCAGAGTGCCACCTCAGCAGCTGATCAGCCAATCTTTGGCAGCACGCAGCCACCCCATTTAACCCAAATGGCATTTGTTTAAATTGGAATAATCTTATAGGGGTGCCAAAGGCCGTATTGGGCTTAGCCTCCTCTGTCAGCGGCACTTGCCAATACCCTTTTGTAAGATCTAAGGTGGTTAAATACTGGGCCCGCCCCAGCTTGTCAAGTAAGTCATCTATCCGGGGCATGGGATAGGCATCAAACCGGGATATGGCATTCACCCTTCTGAAATCTATACAAAACCTCTGGGACCCATCACTCTTTGGTACCAACACCACCGGACTGGACCAGGGACTAACCGATTCCTCTATGATACCTAAGTCCAGCATCTCCTGTACCTGCCTTATAATTTCCTTCCTCTTAAATTCGGGTGTTCTGTAGGGCCTCTGCCTTACAATCCTACCAGGCTGGGTGATGATATCATGGGAAACCATATGGGTTTCCCCTGGTAGGGGGTTGATAACATCCTGAAACTCCCCTATCACTTCCCTTATTCGTTGCATCTGCCCAGGGGATAGAGACCCTCCGATAACGGGCTTTCCCCCTCTCCTGTACATCACTCAGTTGGGGACCCAACTCCTTTTCAGGAACTACCACAAACCCTTCTCTTTCTATCCATGGTTTCAATATATTTACATGTTACGTCTGCATTCTACCTCTCTCATGCTTTACCCAATACAGTGGTGGAAATAAGTATTTGATCCCTTGCTGATTTTGTAAGTTTGCCCACTGACAAAGACATGAGCAGCCCATAATTGAAGGGTAGGTTATTGGTAACAGTGAGAGATAGCACATCACAAATTAAATCCGGAAAATCACATTGTGGAAAGTATATGAATTTATTTGCATTCTGCAGAGGGAAATAAGTATTTGATCCCCCACCAACCAGTAAGAGATCTGGCCCCTACAGACCAGGTAGATGCTCCAAATCAACTCGTTACCTGCATGACAGACAGCTGTCGGCAATGGTCACCTGTATGAAAGACACCTGTCCACAGACTCAGTGAATCAGTCAGACTCTAACCTCTACAAAATGGCCAAGAGCAAGGAGCTGTCTAAGGATGTCAGGGACAAGATCATACACCTGCACAAGGCTGGAATGGGCTACAAAACCATCAGTAAGACGCTGGGCGAGAAGGAGACAACTGTTGGTGCCATAGTAAGAAAATGGAAGAAGTACAAAATGACTGTCAATCGACAAAGATCTGGGGCTCCACGCAAAATCTCACCTCGTGGGGTATCCTTGATCATGAGGAAGGTTAGAAATCAGCCTACAACTACAAGGGGGGAACTTGTCAATGATCTCAAGGCAGCTGGGACCACTGTCACCACGAAAACCATTGGTAACACATTACGACATAACGGATTGCAATCCTGCAGTGCCCGCAAGGTCCCCCTGCTCCGGAAGGCACATGTGACGGCCCGTCTGAAGTTTGCCAGTGAACACCTGGATGATGCCGAGAGTGATTGGGAGAAGGTGCTGTGGTCAGATGAGACAAAAATTGAGCTCTTTGGCATGAACTCAACTCGCCGTGTTTGGAGGAAGAGAAATGCTGCCTATGACCCAAAGAACACCGTCCCCACTGTCAAGCATGGAGGTGGAAATGTTATGTTTTGGGGGTGTTTCTCTGCTAAGGGCACAGGACTACTTCACCACATCAATGGGAGAATGGATGGGGCCATGTACCGTACAATTCTGAGTGACAACCTCCTTCCCTCCGCCAGGGCCTTAAAAATGGGTCGTGGCTGGGTCTTCCAGCACGACAATGACCCAAACATACAGCCAAGGCAACAAAGGAGTGGCTCAGGAAGAAGCACATTAGGGTCATGGAGTGGCCTAGCCAGTCACCAGACCTTAATCCCATTGAAAACTTATGGAGGGAGCTGAAGCTGCGAGTTGCCAAGCGACAGCCCAGAACTCTTAATGATTTAGAGATGATCTGCAAAGAGGAGTGGACCAAAATTCCTCCTGACATGTGTGCAAACCTCATCATCAACTACAGAAGACGTCTGACCGCTGTGCTTGCCAACAAGGGTTTTGCCACCAAGTATTAGGTCTTGTTTGCCAGAGGGATTAAATACTTATTTCCCTCTGCAGAATGCAAATAAATTCATATACTTTCCACAATGTGATTTTCCGGATTTAATTTGTGATGTGCTATCTCTCACTGTTACCAATAACCTACCCTTCAATTATGGGCTGCTCATGTCTTTGTCAGTGGGCAAACTTACAAAATCAGCAAGGGATCAAATACTTATTTCCACCACTGTAGGTCCATTGGCCTACCTTTGCTGTTACCAAGCAGGGTCCCTTCCACTGGGAAGTAAACTTATGGGGATCTGAGGCCACCATGATGAGCACTTTTATCCCCTACTTGAAATTTCCTTACTTTTGTGCCCCTGTCATAATACCCTTTTTGGTTCTCTTGGCTCTGCCCCAGGGTGTCCTGAGCAAAAGCCATGACCCTCTGAATCCTCGCTCTTAACTCCCTCAGGTATGCACTAACCTCCCTCGGCTCTTCCTCTCTCTCAACCCACGCCTCCTGAATTATGTCCAGAATGCCCCGCGGCAATCGTCCAAAGACCAATTCAAAGGGGGACACCCCTAGGGATGCTTGGATATTCTCTCTACATGCATATAAAGCATAGGGTAACAACTGGTCCCAATCCTCATATTGCCCTTTCAAGCCTTTCCTTAACATCTGCTTAAGGGTTTTATTAAATCGCTCTACCATCCCGTTGGTCTGGGGATGATAGGCAGCCATGATAACGTGGCTTATGTTAAAAGCTTCCCACAGCTCTCTTAACTGTCTAGATTTGAAATTGGACCCTTGATCTGTAAGCATTTCCCGCGGGAATCCCACTTCGCAGAAAAGCTTAACCAATTCTGTCGTTATACCAGTAGCCTTTATATTCCTCATCGGGAAGGCCCAGGGAAACCTAGTGGCCCTATCCATAACTACTAAAATGTACGCAAAACCCCTAGGTGTTCTGATGAGGAGCCCCACGATATCCATAGCCATACTTCGCATAGGTTCCCTAATAATAGGCAATGGTACCATAGGTACCCTGGGAGGGTATCGGTCCACCAACCGCTGACAGGAGGGGCAACTTTGGCAATAATTCTGGACTTCCCTATGTATGCCGGGCCAATAAAACCGCTCCAGCACCTGTTTTAACGTACTCTGGGAGCCCTTATGCTCTGCCAAAGGATGATCATGGGCCCCTTTTAGAATAAGGCTCCTAAAAACCCTGGGAATCACCAGCTGCCCTCGCACGGGTCCCCCCACAGGGTCCTGTATTTCCCGGTACAATAATCCCTTCTCCACCCGAAAACGGGGAAAACCCCTTGAATGCCCCCCTTCCACTTGTTCCCAGGCCCTTTTTAATACCAGGTCGGCTCTCTGCTCCTGGCGAAAAGAAGGAAATCTCTCCACCACCTCTTCGAGCTTCCATGGCATGGCCTCCCCTTCCCCCATCCTCCTTAGGGCCTTAGCCCGGCTATGCCTCTCTGCCCGCCTTGTTTCTGTAGTCTTCCTCCCTTTACCCGGTTCTCCTATTATCTCCTCATGGAAAGGGAAGAGCTGACCTACCGACTCCTCCCTCCTATCCTGAGACTCACCCCGAGCCTTCTGAGCCCGGGTAGTCACCCACCCTGTGACCCCTTTCAACCCACGCACAAACAGATCCCACTCCCTCCCCAGAATGAGGTCAAAAGGCAGTTTTGGCAGGTCCGCCACATTAAGCCACCCTTCCCCCAGAAGGCTCCGTAGTTGGATCCTGAACATAGGGTAAGGGGTTGAAGCCCCATGTATTCACCTGATCCGGATCATTCCTCCATACTGACCTCCCTCTTCCCCCAAGGATGTGTTATGCATCTTAATCCACACAGCCCGGGACATCATAGACTGATTGGCCCCCGAGTCTAACAGTGCCTTAACTGTCACTCCTCCCACCTGAACCTCCAGGAAGAAAAAATCCTCGGGGTCTGTTCCAATATGTCCCACAAACCCTAGTCTTTTCCTACACTCCTTCAGCATATGGCCCGGCTTCCCACATCTAAAACACCTTCTTCCCCCTGGACTGGGACCCGGGTCTCTACGACCCTCCTCCCTTCCACCCCTGGCCCCTGTATCGGCATGAGTATTCCCCCCTTGGCCCATGCCCTCTTTGCTACTAGGGAGAAAGGGGTTAGTAGGATGTCTTCCTGCCTCAAAATACAGTTCAGCTCCTTGAATCACCCCTTCCAATGAGCGCACCCCTTGCTTGATGAGCCATTCTCGCACCGGGGTAGGTAGGGCAAACAAAAACTGTTCCACTATAATCTCCTCCACAACCTGTTCTGCAGTCTTCTGTTGCGGCTCCAACCATTTATAGGCTAAGTCTTTCAGTCTCTGGGCAAAAGCCCGGGGCCGCACTTCCCTCCCCTTAGTGGTCTCCCTAAAAAGTCTCCTATAATGGTCTCTAGTAAGACCTAATATATTTTTAATGGCTGCCACTACCTGCTCATAATCCATGGAGCTGTCCGCAGGCATGGCTCTGTATGCAGCCAGAGCTTCCCCAGCTAGGCAACCCGCCAGTCAGACAGCCCACTGTTCTTTTGGCCATTGCACTGCCCTCGCAATCCTGTCAAATGTAGCAATAAAGTCATCCACATCATCACCCTCCCCCATTCATCCCAGAGAAAAAGGTCCAAAAGGAGTGGTTCCTACCCTCATGGGTAAACCGGCCATTGTACCAGGTGCTGCAACTTTATCCAACAGGCTTCCTACGGCTTGCATCTGACCTTGCACTGCCTGGAGCAGAGGTACATGCTGTTCCTTGGCAGCTTCCACCACTTGCTGCAAGGCCTGTTGAGCCCCCTCCTGCTGCTTCTGAAACTGTGCAGCCATCCAGTGAAGCATCTCTTTCTGCTCCATCCTGCCAGTCGGGGGTAACCTGAAAAGAAAACCAAAAACACCAAGTGCGATACCACTTTTTTTTCCCTCTAATTACTAATTTTACTGCTCTTCTCCCACCACTTTCCCTTTTACACGACCCAGCCTGGGTCCCCTTGCATGACCCGTGTTCCCCCCCTTAGCTTCACACTTCAATGCAGCATTGATCCCCCTTCAGGTACCTCTTACCTGGGGTAACAGCTGGTCTTCACTTTGCTAAGGGTGGCCTTGGCAGCTTCACTCCAGCTGCTCCATGGTTGCTTTAATCCGGTCCCATCTGAGGTGCCACTGTAATAACTGTCTCCCAGTAGCAATCCCTCTGGGATGGTGGTGGCTCCCTTCAGCAGTCCAAAACAAAGTCCTTCCAGCCAACACAGCTTTTAGTTCCAACCAGTTTATTCCCTCTCCTCCACAAACTCAGTTCAAAGGGGGTAATGTTCCATTCAATTCCAAACATAGCAAAAAGAAAAACTCTCAATTTAAATCCAAGTTCTCCCAGTTCCAACTTCCTGGGTTTCAGTTTTAAAAGTCTCTCCTCTTGGGTGGTTGCAGAATGGCAGTACACCTCCCACAACACAGCTACTTGACTCCTGTGACCACCCACTGCTTTCAAACCTTGCAACTCTGCCCTAGAGTACAATTACAGTCCATGTCAATCAGTTCCTCCAAACCTGGTGTGCTGGGCCCTCCTGACTCTCCTTCCTCCAAGCACTCCATTGACTCTGCTTCTTTGCTAGTTTGATGGTTAGTGCCTTCCCCTTCCTCCCAGGTGGGAGGAATCTTGTACTGATTTCTGACCCAAGGGAATTGAGCCTTGTCATCACGGCTCCCCCTTCTGGCCCTTGTCTGCCATAGCAGCTGCTTTTTCCAGTCTTTACCTCCCTCCCTTCCACGTGGTGTCCCTAACGGGTTTTGGAACCTACCACCCCAATTCCTTCTCTCAGGGTCTTGTTGGGAATGTAGTCTGGCCCCATACCTCCTCCTGGCCTGCTTAGACCCTCTAACCTCCTTACAATATGTCAATATGCCACCTTGTATAGCACATAATTACAAAGGGGGGGGGGTGCATTGGTGGATAAAGGACAGGACATAGGCAGGGATCTCACCCATGTACATAAAGTACAGATACCATATGTTGCATTCCTTATTGCCACATCTACACCAACTTTGGCTGGCATAAGTGTGGGCTCCCCGTTGTTAATGAATCAATACCATGTTATGCTAGTATTCTGTAATAGAGATGAAACAACTTACTTATGTTAGAAACATGACAGCAGATAAAGGCCAAATGGTCCCTACAGTCTGCCCATTCCCAGCATCCACTATCTTGTCCTCTCCCTAAGAGATCCCACATGCCTGTCCCATGCTTTCAGATACAGTTCTTGTCTCCACCATCTCTACTGGGAGGTGATTCCATTTTTTTTAGATTTTGCTCACACCTTTTTCAGTAGTAGCTCAAGGTGAGTTACATGCAGGTATGCTGGATATTTCTCGGTCCCAGGAGGGTTCATAATCTAAGTTTGTACCTGAGACAATGGAGGGTTAGGTGACTTGCCCAAGATAACAAGGAGCAGCAGTGGGATTTGAACTGGCCACCTCTGGATTGCAAGACCACTGCTCTAACCACTAGGCCACTCCATGCAAAAAGCACCCTCTCCATAAAGAAAGTTTTTCCTTAGATTAATCCTGAGTCTATAACTTCTTAACTTCATCCTATGCCCTCTGATTCCAGACATTTCCTTCATTTGTAAAAGGCTCACCTCCTGTACATTAATGCCACAGAGGTATTTAAATGTCTCTATCATATCCCCTCTCCCCTGCCTCTCTTCCAGTGTATACATGTTGAGGTCTATCCGTCTGTCCCTATATGCTGTGCGACAGGAACCACTGACCAATTTTGTAGTCACCTTCTGGATCGACTCCATCTTGTTTACATCTTTTCGTAGGCACTCCCTCCAGAATTGCACACTTAAACAAGGGCACTATCACCTCTTTTTTTCCTGCAGGTCATTCCTCTCCCTATGCACCAGAGCATCCTTCTGGCTTTGACTGTTGCCTTTTCTACCTATTTTACCTGCCTAGATGGAGATGCCCAGATATACAATTACCCACTTAATGAATGAAAGGACTTGAGTAGGAGAGATTGCACTAGATGCCATTTTTATTTCCCTATAGTACAGAAAATAAATAAGCCTGACTGATTTATTCCAACATTAACATTCTGAAGAATTACTGGAGGTTCTGGACCAGACTGAGTTCTTCAGTGGAAGCTATTGATGGAGCAGTGCTTATGTTTGCAAAATGAAATCCTTTTTAATGCCTGTCAGAAGTAGGGACCAGAAAAGTTGGCATGAATCAGACATTTCAGGAATTGCATACTGCCAGAGTTTCTAATGCTTGGCATACTTTCTAACTGTTTAATCAGCTGGCCGTTCCATAAATCTTGTTGCAGTTATTTTGAAAATGCTAGTTGATGTTTATTTAATCAAAAAGATCAGAAATGTTTTGAATGCAAAATCAATAGCAAAACATACTTTTTTATGTGGGCTGTGTCTGGAGTTTGAAGCAGGCTGTGATTGATTGGATTTAAATTATCCCCATTGATCCTTCACTTTACTTTGAAATACACAGACTGTACAGAAATGTTCTTCCCAGAATATCATGAAATTCTTGTGCAGGGGTGCTGTAATAAGAAGAGAAAAATTGAAAAACCAACACAATTCTGCTTCCTTTTTCTCTGTATGATTTCCAAAGTAGTGACACCCAGAAAATGTGCACAAGTTTCATGAGGGCTTGTTTTCTTAGTACACAGACAGCTTAGTTTGTTTTGTTTTTTTAATGTGTCTACAGTGTTGTTGTTGTTGTTGTTGTTGTTATTGTTTTATTATTATCATCATATGTGATTTGTCTTATGTCAATGTGTTCTATGTGTTATAGTTTTCTTGTTAGTCCTATTATCTGGTTTTGTGTTTGCTAATTTCATCCTGGTCTTGGCACATTTCTGTGTTGATTTATAAGCAAAAAGCATTGTATGTGTTCAAGCTGATTCTTATAAAATTAACCTGGCATATATCCATATTTTATGTAGACACATTAAAAAAAAACTAAGCTATCTGTGTACCAAGAAAACAAGCCCTCATGAAACTTCTGCACATTTTCTGGGTGCCACTACTTTGGTAAATTTACACTGGAAGAGAGGCGGGAGAGATATGATAGAGACGTTTAAATACCTCTGTGGCATTAATGTACAGGAGGTGAGCCTTTTACAAATGAAGGAAATGTCTGGAATGAGAGGGCATAGGATGAAGTTAAGAAGTTATAGACAGGATTAATCTAAGGAAAAATTTTCTTTATGGAGAGGGTGGTTTTTGCATGGAGTGGCCTAGTGGTTAGAGCAGTGGTCTTGCAATCCAGAGGTGGCCGGTTCAAATCCCACTGCTGCTCCTTGTGATCTTGGGCAAGTCACTTAACCCTCCATTGCCTCAGGTACAAACTTAGGTTGTACCTAACCAATTAGCACTGGGTGCACCTACCCTGTGCCCCCAGTGCTAAAAAATTCAAAATACTTTTTAGGGCATGGGCAGTATGCACAGATGCCAACACTATCGCGGGGCAACTGAGCATGCACCGTGGTAGTGCATTTTCTCACACTGTAAGCACACGTTAGTGCTTATCACAACTTAGTAAAAGGACCCTGTAATTGGAACGTGCTAGCTGGTTAATGCAGACATGCCCATTCCTCACCCATGGAACACCTCCTTCCAAAAGCTATTAAAAAAATTAATTATTGCGCACATAGCCCACGAAAGTGCAAAACCCCTACGAGAAAAACTACACTGGCTCCCACTCAAAGAATGCATCACGTTTAAACTCTGTACTTTAGTCCATAAAATCATCCATGGTGACGTCCCAGCCTACATGTCAGACCTAATAGAACTTCCACCCAGGAACGCAAAAAAATCTTCTCACACTTTCCTCAACCTTCATCCACCAAATTGTAAAGACTTGAAATACAAATTAATGCACGCATCTACCTTTTCCTATATGAGCACGCCGCTCTGGAACGCGTTGCCACGCAACTTGAGAACTGTCTATGAAATGACAAATTTCCGCAAACTATTGAAAACCTATCTCTTCGACAAGATATACAACAAAGATCAACACATGTAACTGTATAATCTTTGACTTATCCAGAAATGTTTTATACTATCTTTTGCTTTAATACTATCATTTAACCCCAAACTCTCTGTTAATAATAAATGTATGTTCCCTTCTATTTCCCATATCCACGATGAATTGTAAGCCACATTCAGCCCACAAAACAGTTGGGATAATGTGGGATACAAATGCAATAAATAAATAAATAAATAAATGGAAAAGACAAAAATTACTGCACAGGGCTGGCGCAACATAGAAAGTGAGGCTGGCACAACATGGTAAGTGGGGTAAGCATGGCAGGAGGGGTGCCAACATTCAGGGGCTACCAGAAACAACCGATGCTTACCCTTTGTAGTGACCCTAGATCATGACACTCCACTGGCTTTAGCCCTCCCCAGCTGCCCTGCTCTTTGGAACACTTAACAAAGTGACGGGAGCGTCTGGTGCGCCGGCACTGTGTACTCCTCTGAGTAGTTAATATGTGGCTCAGAGGAGCATGTGTTGCCGGCGTGTCAGACCCATTTGATTAGAGGCAAAGCGGCAGCAGTGAAAGAGATGCTCCCGTCACTCTGCTAAGTGTTCCAAAGCAGAGCAGCTAGGAGAAGAGGAAGGCTAGATGGGGGGGGGGGGGGGGGGGGGGGGGGAGGGGAGTTGGGAGGAGGGAGAAGAGAGAAAGAAGATGCTGGACTGGGAGGGGCAGGCAGTGACTGATAGTTTCCAGGGGAGGGCACCGACTGTGGGCGCCAACTGATAGTTTGCAGTGCGGGGGGTGGGGGGGGGGGCAGAGACCCTAGCACCGGCCCTGTTACTGCAGAAAGTTTTAACACATTTTGCAGTAAGCATTTTCCCATGCACTAAGCATGCATTAGGGTTTAGCAACTTTTAGTAAAAGATCCCCAATGTTACTTCTTCCTGGGAACAAGCATAAATTTTGCAGCAGCTTCCAGTGTATATTTTAGACTTGCTTCTGATCTTCTCTTGTTCAATAGAATACAATTAAAAAGAAAGGAAACCAATGCTGTCAAGTTGAGAAAATCATTTCATTATTGAGCAGTTTGTGAAATTTTTACCTGGCAAAAATGTAGCCTTGCAACGTTATTTTTTTTAGTCTGCTTGAAAGTCTTGAGCAATTTAAGAAGACAAATTGAGAAAATGTAACCACTGGATCACACCGCAATTTTCTTGTCACTGAAAAAAAAAACGATCAGATTATGTTCGTAGAAAATGTCTCCTTTTATTCATCAGACTGGGTAAATCCTGTTCTATGTCAGGTAAAAGTGTTTCCTCACCATCTGACGGGTCACGTGAGGTGTTCCTGGCTGCTCATTTGGGAAGGAAATAGAAATCTGCTATTAGTCTAACAGACGGCCCTTGTGTGCTAAAATCAGTCCCTTAGAGAATTAGGCAAATTGCATTCATAGCACTACACAGCCTGTAATTCAGTAAAGGAAGATCTCTGATCTACAACCACTTGGCATCCTATAAGAATCACAAATGTCTAGCATGTTAGAGGTATGACTTTTATCTGACATTACAAGGTGAATTTTTAGCATCAGATCAACCATATGAAAGCATAAATTATCCATTTAACTTTGTCTCATACTTACAGTTGGAATGTGGAACACGAGACTTCTTGAAGACTCATATGATAGAATTGTGTAGCAGTGGAATAGTTCTGGAGTAGCAACAGCACAGGTGAGAGACAAAGAATGTTTCCTTTATTTAAAAAAATATATATTTTATGTTTATAGTTTTCATTTTTACAACATATTAATGGTAATATTAGCGCATAGCCATTAATGAAAATAATAATTAAAAAACTTTTTTTACACCTGCAATAAAAATGGCCTTAGTGCATGGGACAGACCTTCGTAAGAGCACACTAAGGCCAATTCTTACTGCAGCCTAGTAAAAGGACACCCTTCCCCCCCCCCCCTTAGATTCCTAAATATAGATGAATGAGTTGCAGATATAAATTTACAGATCCGAGGGATAGCTTTTCTAATGTGTGTTAATATACAAGCCTATGTAAATTTAATCTGCCTGGAAGCTGGCGGCGGTCAACGTTTTTTAAAATGTTGACTATAGCTGGCTAGATTACCTTGGATGTTCTGTGCCGGGCAGTGTGCGGGCACCGACGCTGAACATCCAGGCTAACTGTTCCAGTACTAACCACTGGAGCTTATTATGCGGGTCCTGGCTGATATCCACCCTCTGCCCCCTCCTGGTCCCCTGAAGCAGCGCCCTCCCCACTCAAAACTTACCTCCTATCCCTGGAGGTCCAGTGAATGCAATGAGAGCAAGAGTGACACACACTGCCATGAACTCTGGTAGCAGGTTACAGTACTTGTGTAGTGACATGTGAAATTTATAGAATAATATATGTGGCGCACATGGCAGGATGCACTTAGACACATCTACTTGCGCCTGCCATTGAGTTGACAGAAATGGCTACGCCTACGTTTTGGTATACTTATGCTGGCAATTCTGTAACTGCTTAGGCTCAGCCAAGCGCTGTTACAGAAGTGCCGCTAAGCACAGGTTTTTTGTAGCCTTAATGTATGGTACCAGTTTCTAGAATTGCTGCTGCCAACAGAAACAATTAGAAAACCCTAAATAATTGTCTTTCAGGACAGTTTATCTAGCCTTTAAACAACAGTATTGTAATTTTAAAAAAAGTTGCCAGATCTATATTAGATATAGAATTACATTAATAATGGACAGGAGATAATATTTCAATTGGTTTGATGGGGTTAATCTTTAAGAATTAGCTGATTTTCTACCTTGTTTCTAATTCTTGAAAACAAAGAAAAAAATGTTTTCTAATCCTGTAGCGGAGAAGTTTTCACGAGCTACCAACTGAAAGCATAAATAATTAGGAGACATTGTTGTCCTAGAAAATTATATTGGTGTGCACTGATTGGAATATTAAATAAAATATCATCTCTCAGCACTTCTCCAGGAGGTGTAGCATTTGAGAAAGATGCCAAAAAGCTGAGTGAAACAAAAACTGAATTTAACAAATATTTATAAATAACGTGGTATTATTCAGGCCTCCACAGTCGGTGTTTTTTCAAACAGTGACCACTGGCAGCAAAATTCTTCCTGAATATTAAATTCTGGCACCTATCTGGCTAGCAACATTGAATATCTGAGAAGTCAGCAACTTGCGGGCAGTTTACCAAGTACTGCCAATATTTAACAGTGGTACCCGGATACCTACCTGATAATTTAGGGCAGCCTTTTTTGCTGTCCTAAATTTACCAGATATGTATCTGGGTTACTCCACTGAATATGGGTGCTGCCCGGATAACTGCTGGCTCTCCCTTGACCTTACCTCTGGACCACCCCAGCACTTACAAGATTATGCCGCAACAATCTTCCTGGATTTTCAGCACCACTTATGTGCTGCTGAAAATCCAGGGATCACCTATAAGCAGCACATAATTGATGAGGAGCCTCTACTAACAAGTTCTCTACTGCTGAAAATCCAGGGATCACCTGGTCAGCAGGAGATAACCGATGAGGAGCCTCTACTAACCAGCTCTCTACTGCTGAAAATCCAGGGATCACCTGACCAGCAGGAGATAACCAATGACGAGACTCTCCTAACCAGTTCTCTTCTGCTGAAAATCCAGGGATCACCTAGCCAGCAGGAGATAACTGATGCGGAGCCTCTCCTAACCAGTTCTCTACTGCTGAAAATCCAGGGATCATCTGCTCAGAAGGATATAACCGATGAGGAGCCTCTCCTAACCAAATATAGGGATCACTTGGTCAGCAGGAGACAACCAGTGAGGAGCCTCTCCTAACCAGTTCTCTTCTGCTGAAAATCCAGGAATCACCTGGTCAGCGAGAAATAACCAATGAGGAGCCTCTCCTAACCAATTCCCTTCTGTTGAATATCGGCCCCAGCATATTTTGGATTTAAGTATTGCATGGTCCTTTTACAGAGTGGTGGTAAGCCCAACATGGGCTACAAAGTGGTAAATTTAAAACAAATTGAAGAAAAATATTTCTTCACTCAATGTGTAATTAAACTCTGGAACTCATTGCCAGAGAATGTGGTAAAAGCAGTAAGCTTAGCGGGGTTTAAAAAAGGTTTGGCTAACTTCCTAAAAGAAAAGTCCATAAGCCATTATTAAGATGGACTTGGGAAAAATCCATTGCTTATTTCTAGGATAAGCAGCATAAAATCTATTTTACTGTTTTGGGATCTTGCTAGGTATGAAGAAACAGTGGGCTCCTTTTCCTAAGCGGTAGTAAGCCCAACGCGGGCTAACCGCTCACTATACAGGAAGTATCGTCGGGCTACCGCAGCAGCCTAGTGGTACTTCCCACCCCTAGAGCACCCTCATTTCCCTTTATTTTTGTAGCGCAGAAGTGTACCCAGCGGTAATCAGGCAGTGCCACACGCTGCCCGGTTACCGCCGGGTTAATGCGGGAGCCCTTACTGCCATCTCAATGGATGGCGGTAAGGGCTACCCCCCCCCCCCCCCCAAAATGTCCATGTGACCAGTGCATTATTTGCCACATTGCCATTTCCTGCAGGAAGGCGAGACTTCCCTTTTACCAGCTATGATAAAATGGGGCCTCGGTGCATGAGTAAAATGCACTCCGACATCAGCATCAGCCCCCTTTTGCCGCAGATTGGTAAAAGGGGCTCAGTGTGTTTTAAAATGTATTGGATATTTTTCTGTCTTAAATATGTCTGCAGTATATTTCTCCTGTTTGGCCAGCAGATGGTGCATGCTTATTCTAACAGCTGTTAAAGAGGACTGAATTCTCTTTGTTTATTTGGCACACAGATAATAGGAAGTGCCTTGCAGTGACATAACCAGTTTTTATTTGCAACTTGACTGTTCTGGGCTCTGATTGGCCTGGAGTTTTGAAATTACCCAGCAGATGCTGGCTGTTGCTTCAGTTTCAACCAAGGAGGTTTAATAGGCAGGAGATGAAACCTGAAACCAATTAGGTCAATCTGAGTTTTCCCTTCCCTGCGCAGCCGTCATCCCCGTATACTCAAAACAAGGCAAGCAAACCTTTGAGCTGCTGCATCTACATTGTCATTCTTTATTGTTGGTAGCATTTTTATTTAATCTCACATATTTTCAAACATGTCAGTTTGTGCAGCATATGGATGCACACAGAAGAAGCATAAAAACGGGATAACTTTTCATAGGCAGAGTAGTAATTTGTTATAAATCTTAATCAGTGGTCAGTTGGAGGGACTGGTTACAAGGACACCCTAGCACGTGTTATATTCGTGCAGAGATTTTTTTTCTCCTGGTAATGGGCCACTAAAACAGACATCATGTTATGAGAATCAGATGCTCAACATTCAGAGTTTCTATCTATTTATTTATTTATGACATTCATATCCCACATTTAACATGTATTAGGTTGAAACCTGGGAGCATTTGAAAGCTCTTTTTTTACCTGTATCTAGATGGTTTGTGGGAACTTGCTCCTTCTGTTGTGAAGAATGCAGCGGTATGTTATAAAAATGCACTTAATATTGTTTATTACTATTATTTACTACTGGTTGATATATAGCAGAAGTCAATTTCATGCTTTGTAATATCATTTTTAATACCATTTTCTCAGTCATTACCCAAATACAAATAAAACTATAATGTTAATCCTACGACTGTGTCTTCCTCTTATGGTAACTTTTGTTAATTAAATCCTTGTCAGAAAAATATTTGCAAGTGCGATTTTATTATGCAGGCAAACAATACACCGCCAAAATACAAAATAGCAAGCAGCACAGTATTAGTCGCCAAGTTTATACAAAGTTGATTATTTTCAGTGGGAAATAAATCTGTTGGCTGCCTGCTATGTGAATATTCCATCACTGTTTAATTATTGCTACAAGTATTACATATAAATATAGATTGTTTACACTTGTTTATCTAGACCTTACATGCACATGGTATTTGCTTATTAAACCCGAAGGCAAAACCAAAGTGTGGTTAAACAATTTGGTAAAAACTATGTGGTTTATGACTTTACTTGTTATGAAATCCTTTGAGTCCTACTGATCTATACATGTGTTATGTTATTTTGGCAGGTGGAAACAGTCAGGTGGGCTTATAGGGAGGGAGGGGAGTACAGGAGAGGAAGGGTTCTTGGGGTAAAAGTAAAAGTTTTTATTGTGTCATGTTGGATGGTTTACTGTTTTTTCTTGTTCTGTATGATGTTTATCAACCAACATGTTTCGCTTTTAATAAAGATGATTAAATCATAAAAAATAAGTTTTGGATGTTACTGAATTCTATTTTTCTGTCTCACTGTTTTTCCAGTTTTGGCATAATATAAACCATCACAAGAACAAAATATAAGAAAACCAATGGACTGTATTAGGGGCTTATAGCACATTTAGTTATGTTTCCACAAATGAGATCTGCTTGACAGAAAATATTTTTATTATTTTGAATTATAAACCACTTGTCCATGAAACATGCTCAAATAACAGAATGATCCATTTCTGTATCTTGAAGGTAAAGTTCTATAAAACAGATGAAGATGTGATTACATGTGCCCCAATGAAAGGAGAGTTTAATTCTACTTTAATTTAGTTTCAATATATTCCATCATCTTTATAACACCATGCTTCCCAAGGCAGATTGCAACAACATTTAAGATGAACCTATCAGGAAACAGGATATCCTCACTGAAATTTGTTCATCTGTATTGTATAGTGTATTTATTTATTTTTTTTAGTGTAGAAAAATGAGCACAAAATACAGAGTTTAAAATTGCTGTTTCTACCAGCTATAATAATTTTTAGCTGTTTTAGTGATATTCAATTGTTATTTCATAATATTTATATCTACATATGGGAAGCTTTCAAATAAATTAAAAAGCTGTCCAATAAGTAAAAAAAATCTATATATTTTTTGTCTTCTACCTTTTAAGGCACTGCCTATCCAATTGAAACAGCTTTAGACTTGTTACAGATGGACCAACAATAAAAAAAACGACAATGTGGATGCAGCAGCTCATAGGTTTACTTGCTTTGTTTTGAGTAAAGGTGAATGATGGTTGCGATGGGAGAAGGAGAGATCTCTTTTGCTGAAGCTCTGTGAACAGATAAATGCCATGATCTCCCCAGGTACTTTCTAAGAAGTATGCAAATGTTTAGTTAGTGTTATGATTGATCCTTATTTCAGTTACCTGTTATTGTTTGCCAATTGCACAATTTTGCTGCACTGTTCAATATTTTTTAAGAGAATAAACATAATTGTTTGTTCGCCCCATTTGTCTTGATTGAGAATCCTGGTGGTTTGTGTGTTGGGTCTGTGTGTGCTTTCTGGAAGAGTGGATCCAGTAACCTAGAAATCACTGGGGATAATTGGAGAGCGGGAGACTCACCCAGAAGCAGTTGTGACCCAGTCAGTGGGAGGAGGATGCTAGTGTAGAGCATAAGTGGCAGGTACAGGTGGACCTGAGCTATGCTGGGGATAGACCCTCTAAGTGGCCATGGGGTAACACCAGGTAGGTGGCTAGGCATTTTTTCGTGATACCAGGTACTTGTACCCTGGATTGGCCACTGTTAGATATAGGATATTGGACTTGATGGACCTTCAGTCTGTCCCAGTATGGCAACACTTATGTTCTTATGATTGAAAAGTCATGTTGCCAAATCTCACGATATTTTGTTAACATTCCTAATCTTGAACAGCTATTTTGCGATGGAAGTACAAAGACCAGGGGACACTCAAATGAAATTGCATGGAAGTACTTTTAAAACAAATTTCAGAACGAAGCCATCTTGCAAGGCTTTGTTCTGTTTCTGTGAGTCTGACGTCCTGAACGTACAACGTGCAGGATGTCAGAAACAGAATGAAGCCTTCGCGGGAAGAAGAGGACCTCGGCTCGGCTGGTGGGGATTGGGGTCCCCCGCCAGCAAAGGTAGCCCACGGCGATGATGGCGGCGGCGGGGGAGGGTTGGCGGCGGGGGGGGTCGTCAAAGTTGTTGGTGGTGGTGGTGGCGGTGGGGGGGGGGGTCGGCGACGCCAGGGGGGGCTAAAATGTGCCCCCTCACTTCGGGCTCTGGACCCCCCTCCCGCCGAAGTCTGGCTATGCCCCTGGTCTGGATCTTCAAAGATAACAAACAAAAAAAAAAGAGAAGAAGAAGAAACAAACATACCCATCCCTACTTTGGAAGCTGTAAAATAAGGAAACTGTAGGACATCAGTCCTGGCCAAATCAGGACAAGCTACTATGTATGTCTGCTGCCACTGTCTTTCCAAAAGAGCTTACATTCCATGAACTAATGTTCATTAACACTCATTAGTCTGAGTTAAACACATAAGGGTCATGGATTTAATCTACCGTCTTTCTGTGGTACAACCAAAGCAGCTTACATTTATTATATGCAGGTACTTTCTCTCTTTCCCTAGTAGACTCATGCTCTAAGAATGCAAATAGTCCCCATAAAGAATAATGGGGCTTGTGTTGTGTTAAATCACATTACTGCACATTACCACAGGTTAGTAAAAGAAGACCTAAACTTGTACCTGAGGCAATGGAAGGTGAATTGATTTGCTCAAGATCACAAGGAGCATTGGAGAGAGAAGTGAGATTTGAACCCTGGCTTTCCTGTTTCTTAGCCTATTGCTATAACCATTAAGCTGCTCTTCCACTCTGAGAATGAACTGTGTTAGTTACCAGCATGTGGTCTAGTTGCATCCTGGTTTGTTACAAGGACCCGTGACTGTTAGTCTGAAGGGGAACCCACCTCTGCCTGCTAAAATTATATAACTAGGTTATTAATGAAATCAAAATCCAGGCACTTATTGTTCCCTAGTGCCTGAAGTCAGTAGAACTTGCTAGCATGATTAAGTCTCTCCTTTGAACATATAGTCCGTTCTCGCTATTCACTGGGGTTAGGTTCCTAGAAAACCCAGTGAATACCGAAAACGTGAATACAGAACCACTGATCCTATGAGAAAAAGGGGGGTAAGGATCTTATGCGACCCTGTTAAGTAGTAAAAAGTGTAGAGGCAACACCATATACTTATCATTTCATGTAGCCCTCTTGTAAAGAACAACTTATTGTATTCTGCATTTTATAAATGTATTTTACACACTTTTGTTTGTAAAAGTACAGTATATACAGGTTTTTGATGTAACAAATCTCATGTATAGCTCTATGAATACCTTCTTCCTCATGGGACACACTTTCATTTGCACTACACTGTGCTGTGCTGGCCACGAATCAGTGAAAATACCTGTGAATAGCGAAAATGGGTTACACTTTATTTTCCATGAACAAGCGAATCCGTGAATACCGAACATTCGGATAGCGAGAACACACTGTACTCTGAATCCTTCAAATTAAAGTTTGCTCCTAGAGTTACTATTGGAATCGCAGTGTAGGGTAGTGAAGGAGGAGGCTGGAGAGATATTGGCAGAATGCTGAGTCATCCATTCTCAGCAATGTGCTACTTCACCAAGACGCTTTAAAGTTTTATATTTAAGGATCTGGACTCTGAAAGTGCCTCTGTCTGTAGGTGGTAACTCTACGGGAACAGCTCACAGAACTGAGATGATCCCGCACTTAATTTAATAGCCAGTCAAGGGCATGCCAAAGAAGACTGGGTTCTTTCAGAACTAAAAGTGAGCTCACATTTATTGATACAGTTGCTTTTAAAGATGAAATAGCCCCTAACTGCCCACATTCATTTCAGATCTGCAAAGAGCACAAGGAAGTCTGCAAATCTTGAATATTTTCAACTTTAATTATTCATAGCATACCAATTTGCATTCATTTTCCAGCCAGAGAAGAGAATGTGTGCTCTGTTCTGGAAAATTCTGCAGCATGCCCTGTTAGACAGAATCAGTTTGAAAATTGGTTTTCCTCACAAGAAAAAAATGGCAGAAGCCAACTGTCTCCAGATATCTGACCATTTACACAGCTCAGAAATGTGGTAAAACAGGCCTGTGTGAACTGATAGGTGATTCTTCCTACAGAGTAAATATGTAAGAGTTTAATTTTCTTTCGGAAGTCTTTCATCGTTTAGCCTAGCACAGCAATTAAACTGCGAATGTTGCTAGGATAAGTGTTGAAGTGTATGGCAAGATCTGAAGTCTCACTGATCTATTTACTACAACTTAAGCTGAAGAAATGGAAGATAAATCATTTTACTTGTAGTTTAAAAATACATAGCACCATATTTGGAAGCAGATCTGAAAATAGCAGTCAATATACAAACAAATATAAGGTAACATTGTAGATAACGGCAGACTAAGACCCTCACGGTCCATCCAGTCTGCCCAAAAAACTCATAGCGCAAGGTATGATGCAATACTACTTATGAATACTTGATCTTGATGTCTCTTTGCCATTTTCAGGGCACAGACTTCAGAAGTCTGCCCAGCACTGATCTTGTTCTCTAACTACTGAAGTTGTCATCGAAGCCCCACTCCAGCCCATCCAAATCTTTCTAGCCTTGATCAGGGCACAGACCATAGAAGTCTGCCTGAGACCGTAGAAGTCTTCCTGTTTATTGGACTGTTAATACATTTCTTGACTAGCTTCCTCACGTTCAGAACAAAAGAGGACATTGCCTGTACACCCAAGCAGTGGTGGGGAAGATGGGGGATTGTGAGGTCACCAGAGATTGAAGTCCATCACAGTGGATAACCATAATTTTCTGTTGAAAGAATTTTGTATAACAGCAGATTTCTAGATAAGGAACATATGAAGTCAACCATAGATAGTGGAACATGGCCTGAAGCCCATGATGGTTTTTGCAGATAATGAGTCTTCAGATTAAAGAGGCCACATTGTGGAAAGTCAGAGGTTGTGCATCTTTTAACAAATACTGAAATGAATATATTATTTAGAAAATATAATAATCCATTTTCCTTTATTTAATTTGCTTTATTATATGAGTTTTGCAAATGTTCAATCTCAGCACAAAATTGTTTTAAAAAGCGTAACCTGTCATTTTGGCCTCGCTGTAGATTAAGATTTTCTTGTTTTCCATGTGATTCAAATCTTACATAACAAGAGCTATTGATGAACTTTTTTTTCAGTGAGCAGGGGTATAATAATGATCTTACCCATCCCTTCTTCATAAGCTGCATCTTTTAAATGGAATATTACTAGGGCTCCTTTCTTATTCATTGTGAGGTGCCTAATTTCACAATGACTCATTTTCTTTTTTATTTTCTTGTTAACAGTCTTGTGGTGACTCACTTCTTAACAAAATTCTCTGTTGTTTTATATATTTCTTTTTCACATGCTGCTATATTACAGGGTTATTTTCCTTTCTGCTGGAATGAAATGATCTAGCAATGGACTTTATTTAAACAACAGAAATAGATTCTGTTGCCTTTTTTTTCATATCACATATTTCACAGAGCTGAGGTCTAGACACCAATCTTCCTTAGATAAGGGGCCATTTACAAAAATGCATTAGAAAACGAGCTTATTACAGGACTTTCCCACATGCCTAGCTCATTTTTAACGTTGTCCTCAATTAGGGCTTTTTTCTTTTTTTGCAAGACCCATGCTCATTTTTCCATTTGCACAAAAAACCTTCAAAAAAATTAATGTGGAAGCACAAATCCATTGATTCTATAAAGGTTGCTGAAAATTACGTGTGCAAATTTAGGCGCGGTCCCGATTTGCACAATTTAATAGTATAATGAGCTAATTAGTGCCAATAATTGTTTTTTAACAAGAATTACTGGCACTAATTAGATTTAATTGGGTGTTACGCACGTAAAGTTAGGTGTGGGATCCACGCCTAAACTTTAGGAGTGGCCTGAAAAACAGGGCATGGAAAGGGACAGTCATGGGTGTTTCGGGGTGGAATGGGGGCTTGGCTTTGAGTTATATATGTAATTATGGAATAATGGTGTTTCATACGTAAATTTTGGTGGAGGCATTCACACCACGTTTTCAATGATTGCACTTAAATTTACACACAACCATAACACTTAAGCATTATTCTATATACCGCGCCAAACTTTAGGTGTGACTTGTAGAGTAATGCTTAAGCAGGTTTTTTGGCACCAAGTTTTTAGGTGCCATTTACTGAATCTACCTCATAGTACCTACTATTTAGGCTAGCTTTGCGTTAACCAGTTAGAGTGCACTAATCAGAATGTGCTAGCTGGTTAATGCATCAAAAGCTTCTTAGCATCCAGTTGAAGTCCTTTTTACACAGATATGAATCATTCACTGCTACTTTGATTTTCTGTTCAACATTTCTCTACATATGAGAAAATGTATAAGCAGTCTTGATGGATTTTTAAGTGACCTCAGTGATGCTCACCGCCCTCCACCCTTACAGGATTTACGTGGCGATATCACAAGCATCAGCCTCATCACAGGTTCACTTTTCAAACTTTACTTCAAATCAGGGGCGTATCTGCGTGGGGCCACAGGGGCCTGGGCCCCCGCAGATTTCGCCCTGGCCCCCCTCCCCGCCGTCAACCCTCCCCCGCTGCTTACTTTTGCTGGCGCCGAGGTCCGACCCGCAATCGCCGTTTTTCGTCTTCCTCCGTGGCCATGCTTCCAGGAAGTAACGCTGCAGTGCTGATTCGTTGAATCCAGTTCGACGTCTGACGTCAGACGCCGAACTGGATTCAACGAATCAGCACTGCAGCGTTACTTCCTGGAAGCATGGCCACGGAGGAAGACGAAAAACGGCGATTGCGGGTCGGACCTCGGCGCCAGCAAAAGTAAGCAGCGGGGGAGGGTTGACGGCGGGGAGGGGGTGGAGAGAGGCGGCGGCGGCGGCGGCGGGGGGGGGGGGGGAAGGGAGGCAAAAATGTGCCCCCCCTCTCTGGCTCTGGCCCCCCCTACCGCCGGATTCCAGATACGCCCCTGCTTCAAATACAGATAAATTCTTTCAATAATTATTGATTTACTTATCTTTTCAAGACTCTATTTAGTTGTTGATAAGAAAGTTTGCAGAGCTGGAGCTAGTAAAGATCAGAGGGGGTGTGTCCTTGAGGCAGCTCGCTTGTCGAGCGAAACATGTCAGACAGTAGAACCCCCGGGTCCGACTAAATAGAGTCTTGAAAAGATAAGTAAATCAATCATTATTGAAAGAATTTATCTGTATTTGAAGTAAAGTTTGAAAAGTGAACCTGTGATGAGGCTGATGCTTGTGATATCGCCACGTAAATCCTGTAAGGGTGGAGGGCGGTGAGCATCACTGAGGTCACTTAAAAATCCATCAAGACTGCTTATAAATTTTCTTATATGTAGAGAAATGTTGAACAGAAAATCAAAGTAGCAGTGAATGATTCATATCTGTGTAAAAAGGACTTCAACTGGATGCTAAGAAGCTTTTGATGTTATACTATTTTGGATCCAGTATAAATATCAGACATTCTGCCAGAAAGTGAGTTTTGAGCTGGTTAATGCAGACACGTGAGTTTTACGATGTGTGTCTTAGTTTCAACAGCTTCTAAGGTTAATTTAAACAGAATACAAGTAGCTGAAATGCTCTCTGAGCCTGAATGCTTAGTGCAGTGGGCTTTGATCCTGGTGACCTGGGTTTAATTCCCACTGCAGATCCTTGTAACCTTGGACAAGTCACTTAACTCTCCATTGCCCGAGGACTGTGAGCTCTCTAGGAACAGAGAAAGTACCCGTTCAGTGCTGCATACCTCAAAGAAATGAGCAGTCTCTATTCTTATCAAAATTATATAAACCTTAATGTCTTAATCCCCTTTACAGAATTGTGTTCCTGGCAAACGGATCAAAAGTTTCTGACAGATTCTTCAGGTAGGTAATTCATCATGTGTACAACGATGCACTCGTGTAAAGACAACATCACGAGAGGTCTCTGCACCAGGCCCTGCTTCAGAGGGTAGAACCTGATTCTCCATCCATGTTTCAGAACACCTAAAGAATGAGAGAATAATGAAAAGCAGCGTAGCTTAAAGTCAATGTCAGCTGCCTCCCACTGGGAGCATGTGTAGCATTCAGCAATTCAATTTCACTGTCTTATAGACTGCAGAGCTCTAGAGCACCTTGTGGGATTCATCAACCTTTGCTTTCAGTCACTTCTGAAATATGTAACTACCAGGCTCTGCTCTCACTCTTTCACAAGCATTAGAGCACAGTAACAGTGTTGGTAGCACATGGAATGTAGTCTAATATTTAATGCTAAAACCTTTTCGGGCTGAAATTCAGCCATTTGGCAATTGATTACGGATGGCTAAGTTGTTCATGTATCTTTATGTGGATATTAAGAAGCAATATGCACCCAAGTTAGCTTAAGTTTACATAGATAACTTACAAAACAACAGGGGTGGAAGTGGGGAGAAAAATATTCAAAATGACCAAGGTAAACAAGGAGTAAGAGTGTTCAAAAAGTTTATCCACCAAATTAAACTGACCCAAAAGACCCTACAGAGAAGACTTTTATCCACGGCATGCAGTCTAGTGAACTGTGCTCGAGTATTTCATGGTTTTCATACTTTCTGCGTTGCTGACTCACCTGAACCATAATGACCCCCGAGGAAGGCTTTGTGCTGAAACACGGCCTGTGTAGGGTATTTTGGGCCAGTTTACTCTGGCGAATAAATTTTTTGGACGCTCTTACTCCTTGTTTACCTTGGTCATTTGGATATTTTTCTCCACACCTCCACCCCTGTTGTTTTCTGGAAGTTGTGAACCCTCTCTGCTTTGACATAGATAACTTATCCATAGGCCTGCAATTTCTGCAGTCAGATTTAGATGGATCAGTTGTACAGACAGCATCTGAATAGCACTGCTCTCTGTACATCTTCAGGCTGTGCACTGGAATGCCCCCCTAGCACCTCCTTATACAGTCAAACCTGCAAAGAAAATACTACCAGTGATAACAGAGCAAGCACCTTTTCTCTGGAATGCTTGGGATTAGGATAGTAGAGTTTTCCTGAGCATAAAAGTTGGGGTTTATTGTTGATTTAAAATTATTTATACCTCCCAGATTATTTCTTTATTTGTTTAAACAATTTAGAATCCACCTAATCACTAATGGTTCATAAGTACATAAGTACATAACTAATGCCATACTGGGAAAAGGCCAAAGGCCCATCGAGCCCAGCATCCTGTCCCCGACAGCAGCCAGTCCAGGTCAAGGGCACCTGGCAAGCTACCCAAACGTACAAACATTTTATACAAGTAAACATCTATAAAGGCAACATGTAAGAAGAACTCAGAGACAATCTATTTACAAAGTACTATAAATCAATCCAGTATCTGTATATGTATATGTCAAAGGCTTGAGAATGCAGGTAAGTCTGTAGACTCTTCCCAAACTGCAGAGGATCTATAATGGCATGCAGTGTATTTGACACCTCAACAGATTGATACAATAAATGAAAATACCCTAGCACCTGTAACTTGTCTTTTACCCATAAGCAGGGTAATTCTCTAAACTAGGCACTAACATTTTCGTGTGTGTTATGTGCGTAAATGTTTAGAACACAAGTGTATATGTGTATATGTGCGTACTGTTAGGAAGCCACCGAAATGCTATTGTGCAAATATCCACTTATCTTCCATAGCATGCATTTGCAAGAGAGGTCTAGAGATGGGTAGCACATGGGTGGGGCATGAGCAGAGCTCCCAAGTATGCTGAAAATAACATATGTCGCTGCCACATTTAGGCACTCACACACCAGCTCTATGTTTGGCAGAATTGTGAGCAAGCGTGTATCGGGTTATGCCAGTATTCTGTAATGGAACCTAGCTGCCAAGGTTCGCTTATAAAATAGGCTGCTTCCACTAACCCTGAGAGGTGCCCAGTTATAGAATGGCCCCATTAAGTGAAAGGAGAGCATATGTGTTCTGGGAACATTCTTTGACTGGCCTCTCAGGAGTAAAATGTCACAAAAGGGAAGCCAAATCAACCAGACATATGCACGAGCCTGAAAACCATAAGCAAAGCCTTATAAAGAATGTGGAACTTCCTAGGAGCCAGTGGAGCTGCCCCAGTCCTAAAGTTATGTGGTTTGAACTAACTGTAATGATTTGCATATAGAAACTAGTAATCCACTCAAAATGTAACCGTAACCTGACCCCTGGGGTGCTACTGCCTGGAATGCTGTACAGAAGCTCTCATTAGATATGAGTGAGCAGAAACGATGCTGAATCGACAGTCCTGTGGATACATTATTGGGAAATTTTATAAGTAGTGCCAAAACCTGGGCACTGAAATAATTTGTTGTTAAGCACTATCAAAGGACGCCTCTCTTATATAGAATAGTGCTTAGACACGAATCCCACACTTAACTTTTGGGTGCTGGAGTTAGTCCTGCTGTTACCAGGTATAAATGCTGGTTCCCAAGTTAAGTGTGCTTAGGTCAAATTCTTTAATCCCCTGTGCAACGTTTTGGATGTGCACCTGGCCACACCCCCTTTTCAGATAGATGCTATGAGAAATAGGCGCCGAGCCTTATAGATTAGTGAGCAGCCAGTTGTGCATGCAAATTCTAATTGATGCCAATTAACTGTAATAATGGTTTTTAACACCCAATTATTGCTAGTTAAGGACACGATCAATTAAGTTGCTCACACAGCTTGCTCCCCCCCTCCATATTTCTGCTCACAACTTTGTACGCCATATATAGAATTCCTCCGTTTGTTGCCGCATGACAGCATGTTCGCACAGCAGCATGTCACTTTTATAATTCTTCATCAAAGTTCCAGGGAATGAGAGTTTTCTGATAAAGGGAGTTGCTCTGGATTACGCAACATATTAAGTTTTTCCAGATAATGAAGCATAGACTAAAACTCATTGCGTTTTTTCCCCCCAAAATGGAAAGTTTCAGTGAAGAATTTGGTTACGTGGTGCTCTGCTGTGATAATAAAATATATTGGAGAACTGGCTGAACTATAAATGCTGAATTTATAGAGACAAACATTTGATATCATCTCGTGATCCTTGTACCAAAGTGAGCAAAAATCAGTAAAATGAAATGTACTTCAATTTAAGTGAAACTTTAGAGAGATATAAACCTTCTTTTGCCCAGAGAGCACTGGTTTCCAGAGGATTACCAAGCACACAGGTCCCTGCTGAGAAAACTGACTTCTAATTCCATATGTGACATGTTGCACAATGATTGCACTACAGTGAAGACATGCTCACAAAGAAATTGCTTCTCCCTCTGAACATTATAAGCAAAATACTGGCATTTTATTCCTAACTGCTGAGTAAAAGAGAGTAACCGATGCCTTATCACTAACCAGCCATGAGCCTTTCTTTAGAAAATGGTTCAGGGTGTATTAGATGGGAGTGCTGGAAGTGCTACTTTCTTTTAACACTAAAATGGCCTGCGAAGAGATCTTCAGCCATCCTTTGCAGTGCATTTGAAACTGATTTCAGAATCCCATTGCAGTCCCTGTTTGATTTTCCTTCAGGTAACCTTGCAATGCAGTCCATATATGTTTTATATGCAACTGAGGATGGTTGAAACTGATCCACAAAGAGTTCCAGTCCTACATGAATGAAGGACAGAAAGACTTTAAAAGTATGCCAAGAAGTCTCTAGCTGTAACCATTGTGGCAAAGCATTCCACAATGTGGGCCAACAACAGTAAAAATAGAGTTATGGATACGAGTATGGTGAATCTCTTTGATTGAAAGAATAACTAGCAAGTTCTGTTGGGAGGAGCAAAGAACACAACCCAGGGGAAAACCTGTGGTTCGAATAGTATGCACTAGCGATTGGATTTTAAATCTGATCCTCACTGTGGGGCCCTTTTACTAAGCCGCGTACATGCCTACACGTGCCTAACGCACGCCAGATTGGAGTTACTGCCCGGTCATTGTGTGGCCCTTGCGATAATTTCAATTTTAGCCCTCATCTGCTACACGTGCCCAAAAAATATTTTTTATTTTCTGGCGCGCGTCAGCTATGCACATCAAGTGGCATTTGTCGCGCGTAGACCTTTATGCCCGGTTACCGTGTGAGAGCTTACCGCTAGGTCAATGGCTTGCGGTAAGGTTTCAGACCCAAAATGGACGCATGGCAATTTTCATTTTGTCGCAGGTCCATTTTCGGCAAAAATGTTAAAAAGGCATTTTTTGTAGGTGCACTGAAAAATAATTCTGTGTGCACCCAAAACATACGTCTACACTACCGCAGGCAATTTTTCAGCACACCTTAGAAAAAAGACCCCTATAATAGGGAGCCAATGTTCTGATTTCAGGAGGGGAGTAACATGATCCCATCGGCTTGCCCCAAAAGCTGTAACCACTTTGTTTCAGTCAAACGAAGACCTTGAAAGAGAGCATTACAGTAATCAAAATGACCCAAAACCAACGAATGAAGAAGAATGTGTAGAGTTTTACTATCAAAGCAAGATTTTACAGAACAAATCTGCTTTAATTTAAAGAAACAATGCTGTATAACTGATGAAATGTGTTGTTTAAAAGTTGGTTTGTCATCAATGATCACCCTAAGAAGCTTCAGTGAGGAACCAACCAAACTTAAGAGCCATAAATAAGCACTGGGCAAGAGAGAAGTGGACTCTCTTTTCTTGAAAGCATCATTACCTTTGTTTTATTTGCATTCTGTTTCAGTTTTTGGTTATGCAACCAAGCAGAGATGAAGTCTAACTTAGCATTCAATTCCCTTAATATATCTTTTGAAATAAAAGTCACAGTATAAAAGAATGTCATCTGCATATATAAATGTTGTTAATTTCATGGCACAAACCAGTGCTGCCATGGGCAGGGTTGCCAGATAGGCGGTTTTCCCACCCAATTGGGCGGTTTTCCGCAACCCGCCGCGGGAAACTTTTGCCCGCGGCGGGTTGCGGTTTATTGGGCTTGTTTTTTTTTCCGTGCGGGTTTTGGGCGGTTTTTCGGCCGGCGGGGGGTGGGGCTAACGGCGACAGAGGCGGGGTTTGTTGACGTATTGGGCGGGGCGAGGTGATGTATTGGGTGGGGCAATGATGGCGGGGGCGGGGCTGATGACGGCAGGGGCGGGTGATGACAGAAGGGGTGGGGCTGATGACGGCGGGGGCGGGGTTGATGACGGCGGGGGTGGGGGTGATGACGGAAGGGGCGGGGTGATGACATCGGGGGTGGGGTATGTTCAGTTTTTGGGCGGGTTTTGGGCTGTTTTGGGTGGGAATTTTTTTTTTTATATGGCAACACTGGCCATGGGTAAAAGAAAGATGTTAAATAGTGTTGGGGCCAATATGGAACCCTGGGGTACCCCACAATTGTTCAAGAATGGCCTAGCTACCTGAAGGCATTGGTACCACAAGGGACACATTAGGGGCAGGAGAAGATGCTGTCATATGACGCTTCTTGAACCAGCAGACAGCAAAGTCTGACAAGGGCTGAAGGCTATGGTAAATAGGCAGGCCTTAAGCTCAGCTTTAAAGGTCAGCAGTGAAGTTTTCAACTATAGCATCAATGGGGCACATTCCAGAACATAGGGCCATGTAGAGGTATTTAGGTGGCAGAAAATTATCAGATAGCAATTACTCTGGACTCATTTTCCTATGAAGATTATGAGAAGTGCACCGATAATATATCCTGAGAAGATTACACACTTAGCAGCACAATAAGCCTGAAGACTACAGATCCTGTTATAACCAATTAGTGACAGGCAAACACCATAAACTAGCTAACTCCTGAACTATAGGAAGGAAAATCCTCCTTCTCTCACCCTTTGCAGTCCATTGGTTCCAGACTTTTGGTGTTGTGAAGAATCAGATTTTTCCATTGAGACTCAAGCAGGTATTTGCTATATTATCCCTGTTCAGGAATAAAGTTCCAAGGTCCTTGCTCTGTGCACTGATTCAGTCTTTGGGGAAGCTACAGAGCTGCAGCTGAACTGACCTTGTCAGCTTTTATCATAAGGAATTCAGTTCACTGGTGTTCAGGCCAAAAGTCAGTGTCTCTAGCTCCTCTGAGAGAGATCCATCCCAGGCAAATCCTCTCTGCCTTCTCCCGTTCCTGAACTTCTTTTTCCTCTGCTTTTTCTGTTATCCCCCATCTTTAGCCCTGCTCTCAGTCAGGTGACACATGGCTCAATCACCAACTGGGTATCTCTGTCCAGCCAGCAGATAACCCACGATCAAGACAAAGAGAGCTTGTGAGCATCCAGCTAGAATAACTTATCAGTCATGAGCCACGAGCAAAGGTGAGATAGCAGGAAAATACACCTACAGCCCATCATGCTAAATATCGTATTCTTTACAGAGGCAAGATGAACAGTGCAAAGAGAGGGTACCTGCAGGAGATGATCTTGAGAGGAGCAAACAGCTCTCAAAGAGTGATAGAGTATCAGATATTGAGATAGATATGATGGTTGGCCAGTATGGCAGGTTTTTAGACTAGAGTTATAGGTAACACAATTTGAGCCAATTCTCCTCCTGCAGCAATGGAATCACATGGTTGAAGCATCTAGCACCTATAGGAAGATGTATAACTGAGTTCTGGACTAGTTGGAGGCAATTGATGTCTTTTTTTCTGAATACCTTGCAACAGGACATTACAATAGTCGAGAGTTGCAATGGAGAACAGTCAATGGAGAGAGTATAGCGTTTTTAACTTAAAGAAACTCCTTTGAATCACTTTAGAGATATGAGGGCGAAATGATAACTCCCTACCCAAGATCACACCAAGAACCTGGACTGAACAATAAAGGTTTCCCACTATAGAAGATGCAAGCACAAATTAATTGACTGACAAGCCAATTAACATCAACAATTGGGTGCTAACAATTATTAATGTTAATTGCCATCCATAAATATTTGCACACATCTGGTTGCATGCTATTCTGTAAGGCATGGTGCCTAACTCTAATAGCATAGAACTCAAAAGGAGGTGTGTTCATGGGCATGCCAGGGACATTCCAAAAAGTTACACGAGTTCTTTCAGAATACTGCCTCAGGATGCCTAACTTGGGTGCCAGAATTTACACCAGGGTTCAACAGGCGTAAGTCTGACACCAAAAGTTAGGCACAGGAATTGGAGCTAAGTGCAATTCTATAAAGGGCGTGCAACCTTTATAGCAGTGGCGATCCTTGGTCAGCTGCCACCCAGGGCAGATCGCCGCTGCGCACCCCCCCCCCCCCCCGGGTGCAGTGGCGTCCCCCCCAAAGGTGCAGCACAACCCCCCCCCCCCGGCGCAATGACACCCCCCCTGGTGCATCAAGCCCCCCCCCCCCGGGTGCATTCTTAGCTGCTGGGGGCAGCCGCTTGGCTGTCGGCTCCACTGGCTCCCTGCTCCCTCTGCCCCGGAACAGGAAGTAACCTGTTCCAGGGCAGAGGGAGCAGGGAACCAGCGGAGCTGACAGGCATGCGGCTGCTCTCTGCACCCTCCAGCAGCGTGCACCCGGAGTAGACCACCCCCACCGCCCCACCCTTGGTACGCCACTGCTTTATAGCAGTGTTTTTCAACTGGTGTGCCATAAGGATCCCACGGGATCCCCTCTACAAAGATATGAAGTTGCATTTTCCAGCCGCAGCCTGCGCCAACTGCTCTGACACAATTTCTTGTCCCCATGTAGGCGGGAGCTGCAGAAAAAAGCTTCAGGGACCAGCCTGCCTTGATCACTGACACTGCTGGCACTGAATGAGAAGGTTGAAAGAGCACTGAGGGAGGAGGAAAGGCATAAAATCAGTTGCTGGACTTCACAGGGGGTGCGGGAGAAAGATGTCAGTTCTTTGGGGATGGGCATGGGTGGAAGATTTCTAGTTCTCAGAGGCAGGCGTGGATGGAAGATGACAGTTCAGTGAGGGGAAGGGGCGCAGGTGGAAGATGCTGGTTTGGGGAGGGGAGGGACATGGGTGGAAGATGCCGGTTCTGTGGGGGGGCACACAGGTAGAAGATGCCTGACCTTGGGGAGGGGAGAGAAAGTAGAAAAAGATGATGCCCATCAGCTGAGCAGAGCAGGGTGGGCAGGGAAACAGAGATGCCTGACCACGGAGCAGGCAGGGAAGGAAAGTGATGTTGAGGAGGGGGAGGTGACCTGGAGAGAACAGAGATTAGATAAGGGGTGTTGGAGAGATACTGGAGTAATGGAGGGAAGGTAAGTGAGCAGAGAGAAGAGTGGGTGAAGACATTGAACCCAAAGATGGAAAGAGAAAAATTGAGAGAGATGCCTGCCCTTGGATGAGGGGGGGAAACTGGACACTAGAACGGGCAGGGACACAGGGGGAAGGGTGGGGACACAGTGGGCAGATGCTAGACAGGACAGGATGCAAAAGGAATGCTGGTGAACATGGAGAGATAAGAAATGTCTATTGGACTGGAGGCCCTGGAAAGAGCAGAAGATGGAACTCAGGGCTAGGGGAAAAGAACAGAAGATGACTGGGAATAGGGGATTGGGTTGTGGAGTGTTTGGGGGGCCTATAGATGGGAGAAATTAAGAGAGACTTTTGAGGGGATAGTGAGGGTCTAGCAGTTAGTAGATAAGAGTGAGGGTGTGTTGATGAGTTGGGAGAATGAGTGAGGGTGTGAAATGGGGAGTGGTAAGAGAAAGGGGATGAACTATGGGAGAAGGCTGAGACATAATATGAATGACCTGGCAGACTGGAGAGAGGATGAGAGGCATTGAAAAGGGATTGTGGTCTTGAGGAAGGGGGTGGATCTCTACAGAGGTTGAGTGAGGGTGGAAATGGGGTTAAAAAGGTGGTGAAAGAGAGGCAATATCAGTAAGGTAGAGAGTAAGAGATTAAAAGCATAGTGTGGAGGCAAGAGAAGAACAGAGAAACAGGGATGGAGCTGGAACCAGTGAGGGGATGAGATAAGCAGGGCCGCCGAGAGGGAGGGACAGGGGGGGACAAAATTCCTCGGGCCTGGGCCTCGGGGGGGGGGGCCCGGTGCTGCCACCGCATTCCGGCCTGCCCGCCCTCCGTCGCTCCCTTGCATTGAACTTAAGCGCCTCACCTTCGAAAGCGCAGCAAGCAGTGGCAGACCACTCCTTCCATCCGTGTCTCGCCCTCGCCTGACGTAACTTCCACGAGCGAGGGACACAGAAGGAAGGAGCGGTCTGCCACTGCTTGCTGCGCTTTCAAAGGTGAGGCGCTTAAGGTCAGTGCAGAGGGCCCGGGGGTAGAGAGAGAGCCCGGTGGCGGGTGGAGGGGGCCCGGCGACCTCGAGTGGGGGGGCCCAGGAGCGGCCTTGTCCCGGGCCTGGCCCAATCTCTTGGCGGCCCTGGAAATAAGATGCAGTGCAGGGTAGGTGAAGGCTGAGAGGGAATGTGCACAGGATATTGAACAGATTGGATGGACTATTCAGGTCTTTATCTGCTATCATTCACTATGTTACCAGGAAATGGAGGACTAGGGAGATACACAAAGAGAGCAAGGGGAGTGCTGGAGAGGGGATGAGAGGGAGTTGGGAAAAGTCAGTAGGCAGATAAAAGGTAAAAAGGAGGAGACTAAAAAGAGGTTGATAGAAAGACAGAATTAGGGTGAAATTAGGGTGGAGTGGAGGAGTGGCCTAGTGGTTAGGGTGGTGGACTTTGGTCCTGGGGAACTGAGGAACTGAGTTTGATTCCCAGCACAGGCAGCTCCTTGTGACTCTGGGCAAGTCACTTAACCCTCCATTACCCCATGTAGCGCGGGGTACAAATGTAACAAACAAAACAAAAATCAAATAGGTAAATATAAACGCAGAGAAGAGAAAAATGGAAAACAAAACATAGATCAGTGGCAGACAGATGTAGGGAAGGAAAAGATGAAGACAAGAGATGACAGAAGAAATGGAAAAGCAAACCTGGGAAATAATTTTGAAGACTGACACAAGGGGTCAAAGAGGGAGAGATGTTCTGCATGAGGGGCACGGAGGGAGGGCAGTGCTGCATCGGGGTGGGGGGGGCAAGGAGGGAGAGAAGTGCTAGACAGGGAGGTCAGTTAAGGAAGAGAGATATCCAATGAGATGGGTGAAGAGAGGGGGTACGGAGAGGGAAAGAGATGCTGGACCTGGGGGGAGGGGGGAGGAAAGAGGTTCCAGGACCTGCAGAGAAGGAAGGCGCAGAAGAGACAATACCTTAGAGGAAAATGAGTGAAATGTTGCACATATAGGAAAGGGAAGAGGGGAGACATGAGAAGAGGAGACAGGCTGCAAATGAAGGGAATGGAAAAGGGAAAACAAGATAGATTTAAGAAGGAGGCAGTGAAATTGAAGAAAGCTGAACGTGAAAGATCAGTGCCAAACAGACATGGGGCAGGAAGTGAGAAAAGAAATTGCAAATGGAAAGGAGGCCCTGGAAACAGAGTTAAGAGCACAGAGGAAAGCAGAACCAAAGATTGGGAACAAGATGATTGGAATAATAAAACCACCAGACTACAAATGTAATAAAATGATTGTATTTTCAGTTTAGTGATTGAATTATGCAGGGGTTGAGAATTTACATCTGTCGGCTTTATTTTACACTATACAGGAGGAGATGCATTTCTTTCCATTTCTCTGGTGTTGCACGACATGCAGAGTTTGGTATCTCTGCTTTCAGTTTTTGTTGGCATGTTTTTTGCGGTTCCCTATTTTGTATCAGATGAGAGTCATGTTCTGCATCTGCAACCGAGGTGAAGGGTTCTGCTAGCATGTGGTGTCTGTGTAGGAATCTGTGCATCTTGTTCCAGTTTCCCAGTATATTGGTGTTCTAATATATTTCAGTAGCATAATTAAATGACATAAGTAATTCTAAAGATTACAGGTATGGGTGGAGATGGAGGAGATCACTTGTGGGGATGGAATGGATGTTAGTGGGGATGGCCGGGCATGGGTTAGATTCCAGTGGTGTGCCTTGACAATTTTTGCGCCTTGTAAGTGTGCTGCGAGATTTAAAAAAGGTTGAAAATCACTGCTTTTATAGAATCAAGTTTAGCACCAATTATTTTTCCCAGCCTGAATTTTTGAGCACCATTTATAAAGTCCCCTCCCCCTGTGTGCATCAGTCCCCCTCCCTGTATGGTTCTCTCGCCACTCAGGGCACTGCTCTGATGCACACCCTCAGCACCTTTTATTGCTCACCAGGGACCACCATGAAAACAGCAGCAACCTCTCTTCCCTCCCTCCTTCTCTCTCCTTCCTCAGGATTTAGCACACCATTTGCACACAAACCAGATGAACACAGGAACCCACTTGTCTTTTCAATGCTACAGTGCAGAGCACTCCAGTTTGGGTCATTAGACCATTGTCTTTCCTTAAACTCTTTCCTAGTATCTGGCCTCATGCAGAGTGAATAATTCCACAGTATATAGAGAACTCGCAGTGAGAAATGATGTGCAGTTTATGACATTAGGTATTTGGCAGGAATAATGTAGTGCCACCGAAATGCATGTGCTTAATGAGGGAAGCATACTTAGACTAAAAGTCTATTCCAAAAGATTTGTTTGCTTTTAAAGATGTGATTAAGGAAGCATCATTATATATCATCTTTATTTGCTTTTTGTCACATAGATTAATCATAACTTGTTACCAATGAGAATGTTTGTGTTCCTGGTTTTTGAAGTACACAAGTCTTCACTCTGGTGGCTGCTGTCAGAATGAGAATGGTTACTCCAAAACACAGATAAGTCAACATTTCACCCCATTTATCCTGATATCTGGATAAATATCTTAGCTGGCACTGGCTGTGGATATCCAGCAGCAGCACCTGAAACAGAGCCACTGAATATTTGTTACAGACAGCTTCAGCACCAGCCACATAATGCCAGAGGGGGAGGGGGAAGGGAAAAGCTGGATGTTATTCACCCAGTAGTGATATTCAGACTCTGTTCAGATAATGCCAGGGCAGTGCATGGGGGGATCAAGGGAAGTGCTGAAAGTTATTCACCCAGTAATGATATTCAGACTCCATCCAGATAATGCCAGGATGATGCATGGAGGGGGAGGGCAAGGGAAGAGCCAGTGGTGATATTCAGACTCTATCCAGATAATGCTAGGAAGGTGCATGGGAGGGGGGGGGGGGGGCGAGGGAACAGCGGAAACTTATTCACCCAGTGGTGATATTCAGACTCTATTCAGATAATGCCAGGATGGTGCATGGGGAGGATTAAAGACCTATTTCTTTCAGCAAATGTTTGGGATGGAGGAATAATTAAGTTTTATTCTGTCTGTATTGATAGCTGTAATTTTATGTTTTGCTTTTATAATGATATTGTAAGTCAATTTGTAATGTTTTTGACAGTTTGTTGTTTATTCTACTGTATATGCACATTGTTCTTCACTTAGAATTGTCAGATAATGCGGATTATAAATAAATTTTATTATTATTATTATCAAGAGAAAAGCTGACAGTTATTCACACACTGGTGACTGTATCCAAATAACTTGCCCAGATAATGCTAGGTCCGAAAAACTGCCATCCTAACTTTATCTGGATTGCTGTCAGATAGAGGTTTGAATATCGCAGATATCCTGATAGCAGAGGCACTCAGCGCTCTACCCAGATATTCAGTGTTGCTCAGTCTCTGGATAATTGCATTGAATAACCGCTATGCCCATGTTTAGAAATAATATTGACTGCAGCAGCTGAATATTGATCTGAGAGACGATATCATCTCTCATCTGTTTCATACAAGGGTTACATATGTAAAGAACATTACAATTTGAAAGAGGATTCCATAACCACCAGCTGCCCCATCTCAGTTCACTGCCATTTTGGACAGAGAGGACCAAAGCCAGTGCCCCATGGATCTTCAGTTGGGCCCACAAGGGCTTTTCACTACTTGGTCCTCACGCTCTAGCCTAGGGGCCCTATTGCCAAGCTGCGTAGGTGCGTATGTGCATCCTACACACATCAATTTTGAACTACCGCCTGGCTACTGCGAGGCCCATTTATGAGCATGCATTACGCGTGCTGGAAATTTTCTGGCGTGCGGCTCTAGCTGGATGGTAATCGGCATTGTATGCACGTAGACCATTATCGCCTGGTTAAAGCGTGAGACTTTACCGCTAGGTCAATGGGTGGCGGTAAGGTCTCAGGCCCAAAATGGACGCGCCGATTTTTATTTTGCAGCACGTCCATTTTCGGCCCCCAAAAAAGGCCTTTTTTGCAGGCACAATGAAAAATGGACCGCGCGCGTCCAATACACGTGTCTAGAGCAGAGCAGGCCATTTTTCGGCGCACCTTAGTAAAAGGATCCCCTAGTTAATAAGGGCACAGACCATGGTCTTCTTTGGCACCTGATAGATACATTCCCTGAATCCCACCCATAGGTGGCAGTGTGTGTAATATCTGAAATCGAGTCCCCTGTGGACTATAAACACTGCTGCTCAATGGGGAGAAGCTGAATCTGAGAACTGAACCTCAGCTTGCCTCTGAGCAAGAGGACAGGATTTTACTATATTTTTGGTGTTTTATATGAATACATGCCAGTAATGGCCTATTAACTAGGATACCATTGGGCATTGTTTGGGAGTGTTTCAAGGGTGGGGTTTGATCAAAGGAATAATGTACATAGCTTTGTATAATCAGAACAGAGCACTTCTTTTATGATAAAAACTTTCTTCACAGAGATTGTAGGCCAAATGAAAACAAAATTACCCACAAAATCTGCAGTACCACAAGTGGTTTGATTATTTACCCCACAAGGAATAAGAAATATTCAGCTAGTGTTTGTTGTAACATTTTAATGCTTTTGTTTACTAAGCTGCACTAGCGGCTGTCCCAGCGCTAATACTGACAGAGCCCATTCAAAGCCCACTGCTGCCCTGGGATTTGTAGCATGGAATGTTGCTGCTGTTTGGGTTTCTGCCAGGTACTTGTGGCCTGGATTGGCCAATGTTGGAAGGAGGATACTGGGCTAGATGGACCATTGGTATGACCCAGTATGGTTATTTTTATGTTCTTATGTTCTTTCTGGATGTTAACATTAAATCTGTAATTTAGGATTCCATGCATTAAGGACTGTGCAAAAAAACAGTTTAGCATGTATGTCAGTAAAAAGTAAAGATGGTGTATGCAGACCCCCTAGTGCGCTCATTGATCCAACCCTTTTTAAAGGGTTGGAAACTCTTCTTTGATACCACTGACCTTCAATCCAGCCAACAAAATATCATTGTCCAGAGTGCAGAAGGTTAGAGAACGATGGTTGGATCATTTTTTGCAAGTTACAATACAGCACTGGTGAACCTTTGGTTTGAAAATACGCTTTCTTATCTAAATAAATGTGTTGAGATGTGCACTGGTGTTTCTCTCTTCTCTCTTTCATATTTTTCCCATGGCCTCCTATGCCACATTCCCACACCTCTCACTCTAGCGGTCCCATTCCTCCACTGGTACCCTCAACACATCCAATGTTCTCCAGGTGCCCCTAATGTCAGACAGCAAGTGTCCATGTAAAGACCAGTTTTCTAGTCCTTTCGGAAATCATTGACTGAAGACCTACCTCTTCAACAGAGCATACCACAATGATCCATCATTTGAACTTTAGCGCATTACTGCTTTAACTGTTATTCCGACTGTGATCTCTTTATACCTGATGCTTTACTCCACTATGTTACCCATATTCTTATGTAATTATTAAGTGTATCTTTTACTCTGGTATGGCGTTAGCCATGGCGGAACAATGTAAGCCACATTGAGCCTGCAAATAGGTGGGAAAATGTGGAATACAAATGAAATAAATAAATAAATAAATAAATAAATATTGAGGTGCAATAGGTATTTCTCTGCAGAACAGAGCTTCCCTGATTCTTAGTCTGATGCTCTATCTGCTAAGCTTTTCCCAGGTTCCTTATTCTAACAAAAGCAGAGATTTTAATAAAACAGCAACTAAGCACATTGTGAGACGTTTGACTACTGATCTACCCCTTACCTGCCAAAGACTAAACTTACAGTTCCTTTATTATGTGGCATACTTAAGGAAAGTTTGAGTTCATTTGCAAAGTGAAGCTACTCCCTGTTACCATTAGGCTTAACCTTAAAGCAGTGGAGCCATAATGGTAAAGGCAGCATGTAATGGATTGAAAACTTCAGGAGCGGGGTGGTATACAGCCTTAGAAAAATTTCCAGACATTAGTGCTTTTCTTCTGCATCTCATTAATATGTGAGCTAAAGTGGAGTGCCTAATGATTCCCTAATCCCCATAGTAGTTACAGTTTGACAGCCTATCAGCTGGTGTTTATCCAGCACTTTTAATGTGGCTCTTTTTATATGAACTATAAATGCAAACCTCAGTCTCCAATCGTCTCTTCTTTCCACGCCAATGACTGATGAAATATTCTTCACACTTACTTAACCAGAGATTTCATGGCTCACCCACATTTCACTCTACTTTGGAAATAAGAAGGAATTTTCAAAATTTACATACTAGTACAAAACCCATAGGGCCTTTTCAACTAAGACCTTTTCACCAATTTTCATTGTGACAGCTAAGTGAAAATAAATGTGTTCTGCCCTCTCACTGAGTGTGAGTACAGAGCATCACTCTGAGAAGACTCAGAACTCTTGAATCAAAATCTTATTTAATGCAATAATCAAATAAAAAAAAAAATAACTTGCAGTTCAGATGTGCTGGACAAGAGTTTTTGCCTTGCAAACTAGGAGTCTGTTCTCCACCAGCTCTCTCTCCATACAAGAAAGAAGCTGTGATGCTGAGAGTGATGCTGTTTATATTTTTACACTGGTAAAATCTTGATAGAGTCATAGTAGCCTGAAAGGATCATACAACAGAATACAGCATAGGCAGTTTCAGTTCACAGAGGAAATATGCTTCAGACTAACTCTTAAAGACCCAATGAACAGAGAAGTGGGGGAGACTTGCCCAGCATGCTTAGAGAACAAGACAAGCCAATAGGAGTTCCATAAGACACAGGGAACTGGACCTATGCTCTGAAAGAGCCTACTACAGGACTACAGGGACATGTAATCTTATTATATATCTTTTCATTTGCCTCCATGCAAATGGGAGGCAAACAACATAATGTAAGGAAACTTGTTGAATTATGATTAACACTACTTTAGTTAATAGCCAAATTCCGAGGCACATGCCTTCTTTTTCAGACTACATCAATCCAATCCAATGCAGTTCATGACATAGACCACAATAGTCCCAACAGGAGGTTCAAGGCAGTTAACGTATGAACTAATGAATAACATGAGGAATAATAATAATAAAACATACAATTGAATTAGATGTGACTCAGTATCTTTAAAAACAATTAAAATTTAGAACTCATCAAATAAACATTTTTTGAACTTCCTACGCAGTTGCATATAATCTGATTCCAAACAAATATGAACAGGAAATTTTATTTCAGATAGCAACCACTTGGAAGGAAAACAAAGTATTAAGCTGATGTTTAAAACAAACACTTTTAAGAATTGGAAATTTTATTTAAAAAAAAACTATCCCAAATTCAAGCAGAAATATAGAAAGAAAAAGAAAAAATGGAATCAAAAGTTCTGAAGTATTCCATATAAGACCTGAAAAACTAAACAAGTAGCCTTAAAAATAATTTGCTCTTGCACACAAAGCCAATGACACTTTTTAATATATTCAGAAAAACGTTCATATTTCCTTAAATGAAAAATCAATCAAACTGCCGTATTCTGTATTAATTGTAATTTGTGTAATAAATTGCCAACCAAATCAATGTGCATCATTTCCAAAATTACAAAATTGGCATGTTATTTTTTACTTTGACGTAGGCCTGCCCCGAAAACACCTCCACTACAATTAAACTGCATTGTGCAACTACATGCTATTGTTTACCCAACTGGACCTCCCAATACCATCCCAAGACCCCTCTTCAACACACCATCTTGGACAATAGCAGAGCCTGATCTTGCTCAGTTTATCAGTCTGTCAAATAAGAGTATATATAGCTAGGAAATCTCCAAGTGGCCCCTGGTCCCTGCTCCCCCAACCTGAAGATTTCTCTTGTGGCCCGGTAGCCCCTGGTCCCTAACCTCAAAGATTTCCCACCCTGAAGATATCCCTGAACTTTCCACATCCACCCCCTGACCCACAAAAATAGGCTAGGGGCCCAAGTGGACCCCCTGATACTCCCTAGATCCTGCCCCCAGTCCTCCCAAGAACCTCCCTAAGCCCATCTCCAGAATCAGGAGGCAGAAGTAATAGGCGTGGAGGAGTAGCCTAGTGGTTAGTACAGTAGACTCTGATCCTGGGGAACTGGGTTTAATTCCCACTGCAGCTCCTTGTGACTCTGGGCAAGTCACTTAACCCTCCATTGCCCCCAGGTACAAATAAGTACCTGTATATACTGTGTAAACCACTTTGAATGTAGTTACAAAAAAACCACAGAAAGGTGGTATATCAAGCCCCATTCCCTTTCCCTACCCATTTGCTCCTGCATTTATACTACCATCTAGGAAACTGACAGCACGTGACAGAAGATGGTACATTGGGATACACTGTGCAGGGTCAGACTGACAAATAAAGGGGCACTCAGCTAATAACATTTCAGACAAACACGTTACATGGGTAGAAGGCTTTGTTACTTATGGAAATTGCTAGGAAAATTGCTTTAAAACTTTGGACCAAAACGGATTCTTTTCCTTTTTTAGCAAATTTTTACTAGCTGATGAGGTGAAGAATGTCAGTGTGGCTCAGATGCCATAATAACCAAGGCCTCTGTTTACTCAAGCACATTAAATGGTTTGGCCATTTTTAAATTATGATTTATCTTATTACGTCATTTTGGTATGACTTAGTACAACAGGTAGTGTTTTGTTTCTATGTTTCATATGTTTCATGATTTATATTAATATTCCTTTATGTATTTATTTAACAGCTCTTAATCTGCCCTGACACAGCCCTTGGAAAGGTGAAACATGTCCGTGTTGGGTTTTTAGAGAGTTTTATCCTTTAAAGATTACTTGTGGTAAATAAATTTGAATCAGACATTCTACACTGGTCTGCTCTATTTCTGCTGTTCTGGATCTTGTGGATCATCTGCCTAATTGTTTTATTGGACATTAACTGCCAGATGCTATGTATCATGCCTTAATTTATGCACATTTGTAAAAAAAGGAACCAAGACTACTGCTGCTACCCTAGAATAGCCACGGCTGGTTTAACCACACATTGAACAAACCTTTGTAAAAATAATCACTTCTGTTTTTATTTTTTTTTCAATTATTCAAACTTTTCTTTATTTAAACTTTTTCTCAAGAGTACCCTCAGCAAAAACCACTATTTTAAGACAATTACATTTCTATTGCCAAGTGGCATAGCACTTCTTTCCTCGGGCTACTCTACCAATCAAAAAAATTAAAAAAAAACGTGAACTTATCTTGCAATGGTTTATTCTCACTACTACTACTACTACTACTTAACATTTCTAGAGCACTACAAGGGTTACGCAGCGCTGTACAGTTTAACAAAGAAGGACAATCCCTGCTCGAAGGAGCTTACAATCTAAAGGACGAAATGTCAAGTTGGGGCAGTCAAGATTCTCACTAAGTCCTTGCTTCGCTGGAGACCCAATAGTGGTCATGGTACCTTGAAAGAGCGAAGCAAGGACTTAATGAGAATGCTGATAAAACGTTGCAAGATAAGTTCACTTTTTTTTAAAATTTTTTTGATTTGTTTTTTTAGCACTACTTGAATAGCACGTTTATAAAATGAAAGAAAAAAAGAGAGTAACCCGAGGAAAGAAGTGCTATGCCACTTGGCAATAGAAATGTAATTGTCTTAAAATAGTGGTTTTTGCTGAGGGTACTCTTGAGAAAAAGTTTAAATAAGCAAAAGTTTGAATAATTGAAAAAAATAAAAGCAGAAGTGATTGTTTTCACAAAGGTTTGTTCAATGTGTGGTTAAACCAGCCGTGGCTATTCTAGGGTAGCAGCAGTAGTCTTGGTTCCTTTTTTTTTACATAGTTGATTATTTACCAAAGACTGTGGGATTGTTTGTTAATTTCTGCACAGATGTCAAAGCGTATTCTATAACAATGCACATAACTTAATTGGTTAACTAGCTAATAAGCGCTGTCAGTTGGATGTTAACGAGCAATTATCAGCACTAATTGGCATTAATTAAAATTTACACACAACTTGCTAAGTGTATTCTGTAACGTGATGCACATAAATTCTAGGTCACATAGTTGAGAAGGGAGCGTGGCCATGGGTGGGGCTTGGGTGTTTCAAAAATCTATGCACGTTGTTATAGAATACTAGGACTAGGGGGCATGCGATGAAATTACAGTGTAGTAAATTTAAAACAAATAGGAGAAAAGTTTTCTTCACCCAACGTGTAATTAAACTCTGGAATTCGTTGCTGGAGAACGTAGTGAAGGCGGTTAGCTTGGCAGAGTTTAAAAAGGGGTTGGATGGTTTCCTAAAGGACAAGTTCATAGACCGCTACTAAATGGACTTGGGAAAAATCCACAATTTCAGGAATAACATGTATAAAATGTTTGTACGTTTGGGTAGCTTGCCAGGTGCCCTTAACCTGGATTGGCCGCTGTTGGGGACAGGATGCTGGGCTCGATGGACCTTTGGTCTTTTCCCAATATGGCATTACTTATGTACTTATGTACACCTGCTCTGCACCTAATTTAGACATCGGGATTTACACCACATGGCCATGACTAAATTGGGTCATGTGAGGAGGCACTCGGCATATTCTATATACTGCGCAGCAATTTAGGCCTATTCTATAAAATTGAGAGAATGCGCCTAGGCAGAATTTTCAGGTGCTTTATATAGAATCTAGCCCTAAATAGTTAATTCATGTTAATGTACATTAATGTGATTTAACATACGCTAACACTAGCCCTGTTATTCCCATGGGGACCATTTACAAACTACTTATCTCAAATGAATGCATGTTAATATGCATTAATGCGAGTTAACCAGATAATGCATGTTAATAAAAAGAGCCCTTACATTTCCCTCCAAAAATTAAAGAACTTCAGTACAATTATAGGCTTTAATCAGAACATTAAAGACTGTCTTCTCTTTGATTTGAGTTTGAGGATTTGTTTCTTCCTGACAAAGGGAAATGCAGGAGGGATCTATGTGGGATCTTATATGCTCATCTCCATAAGATGATGAAGATCAAATAAGGAAGACAAATGAGACTGCTCTAACTACTAGACAAGGAGTTGTTACAGGTGTCCTGGAAAAGTGCAGGTGGCCACAGTCAGTGGCTGACAGCTGGAATTATATCCTTAGGAGTGTGGACAGGAAATACTTTGTGGCTGACAGCTGGAATTATATCTTCAGCAGTGCGGACAGGAAATACTCTGTGGCAGACAGCTGGAATTATATATTTAGCAGTGCAGCCAGGATATACTTTGTGGCTGACAGCTGGAATTATATCTCTAGCAGTGCAGACAGGATATAGTCTGTGGCTGACAGCCGGAATTATGCCTTCACTAGTGCGAACAGAATATACTCTGTGGCTCACAGCTGGAATTATATCTTTAGCAGTGCAGAAAGGATATACTTTGTGGCTGACAGCTGGAATTATATCCTTAGCAGTGCGGACTAGATATACAGTACACTTAGGCTGACAGCTGGAATTATATCTCTAGCAGTGCGGATAGGATATAGTCTGTGGCTGACAGCCAGAATTATACTTTCACTAGTGCGAACAGGATATACTCTGTGGCTCACAGCTGGAATTATATCTTTAGCAGTGCGGACAGGATATACTTTGTGGCTGACAGCTGGAATTATATTCTTAGCAGAGCGGACAGGATATACACTTAGGCTGACAGCTAGAATTATATCTAGCAGTGCAGGCAGGATATATTCTGTGGCAGGCAGCTGGAATTATATCTCTAGCAGTGCGGATAGGATATAGTCTGTGGCTGACAGCCGGAATTATACCTTCACTAGTCCAAACAGGATATACTTTGTGGCTCACAGCTGGAATTACATCTTTAGCAGTGCGGACAGGATATACTTTGTGGCTGACAGCTGGAATTATATTCTTAGCAGTATGGACAGGATATATTCCGTGACTGACAGCTGGAATTATATCTCTAGCAGTGTGGACAGGATATAGTCTGTGGCTGACAGCCAGAATTATACCTTCACTAGTGTGAACAGGATATACTCTGTGGCTCACAGCTGGAATTATATACTTAGCTATATGGACAGGATAATTGGCACCTGCATGGGATGTTTGGACACATTGGGGGTAATTTTATAGTTATAGTTTATTAAGATTTGCTATACCACCTGGACTGACTAGCAGTATTTGGTTGTTTACAATGCTAAAAACACTTTTCAGAAAAGGAAAAGAACTACAAAATACGATAGGAAAGCAACAACACACACACAGGAAAAGAGAGGAGAATGGGAAAAAGGAGCATACACAAAAAGGGGAGGGGGCAGGAGAGGAACTAATTTAGGGGGAAAAAATGACAGTGGCTATGAATCATTGCGAGGTTAGTCTAGAGAAAAAGCATTAGTGAACTGCCAGGTCTTCAATTTTGATTTAAAATTCCTAAATGAGGATTCTGCATGGATTTTAAGCGAGAGAGAGAGAGCTCTAATGATTGGGAGCAAGAAAGCGACATGATGGGTGAATTCTAAGTGAGCAATTTTGGGACCCGGTAGAAGAACTAAGTGATGATCATTTATTGAATGGAGAAGTCAAGCAGGTGAGTATGGAATAGTAAGAGATGAGAGATAGTGTGGTAAATCCTATGAGATTTTAATGTGAGAACCAGAAGTTTAAATAAAATGCACTGTTGAATTGGAAGCCAATGGTATTTTTGTAGTAGTGGTGAGACATGGTCAAAACAATGGACATAGCATAATTATCGTATGGCTGTATTCTGTACAGACTGTAGTTTTTTGATAGAAGCTTGAGTAAATAACATTACAGTAGTCCAAATGTGTAATGAGTATGGCGAGAAGCAAGGAGTGAAAGATATCGGAACTGAAATAACAACAAATCGCACATTGCTGATGTAATATAGAGAAACCTGTTTTTCATACGTTAGAAATCTGGGAAGTAAATGACAGCTGTGAGTAAAGGATAATCCCAAGATATCTGAATGACTCAACTGGCTGAAAAGCAGAATCAAACAACTGAAGAGAGATAGATGGAACCAAGAGACCTCCTATAAACCAGCAGCTTACGGTTTTGTCATTTTGCCAGCCTCAAATGTCGTACCCAGCTCCCTAACAGGTATGCAGGTCCCTGGAGCAGTTTTAGTGGGTGCAGTGCACTTCAGGCAGAAAGACCCAGGCCCATCCCCCCCCCTACCTGTTACACTTGTGGTGGTAAATGTGAGCCCTTCAAAACCCACTCGAAACCCACTGTACCCACATGTAGGTGCCCCCCTTCACCCCTTAGGCCTATGGTAGTGGTGTACAGTTGTGGGGAGTGGGTTTTAAGGGGGTTTGGGGGCCTCAGCACTGAAGGTAAGGGAGCTATGCACCTGGGAGCAATTTCTGAAGTCCACTGCAGTGCCCCCTAGGGTGCCCGGTTCATATCCTGGCATGTGAGGGGGACCAGTGCACTATGAATGCTGGCTCCTCCCATGACCAAATGCCTTGGATTTCATCATTTTTGCGATGGGCGTCCTCGGTTTCCATTATTGCCGAAAACCGGGGACGACCATCTCTAAGGTCGACCTTCTCAACATTTAGGTCGACCATCTCTAAGGTTGACCTAAATGCTGAGATTTGGACATCCCCAACCGTATTATCGAAATGAAAGATGGACGCCCATCTTGTTTCGATAATACGAGTTTCCCCGCCCCTTCACCGGGACGTCCTTAGAGATGGGCACCCTTATAGATGAGCGTCCCCATTCGATTATGCCCCTCCACATCTCCTAACTCAGATCCCACCATTTTGTACATACAGTGGAGGGGCATAATCGATTGGCGCCAGCCAAATTGATTGGCGGCCATCTTCGGGGACGGCTCCGCGAAGGGGCGGAACCAAGTGTATTTTCGAAATATGCTTGGCGCCGGCCAAAGCGCTCGCCAGGGTTAGATGAGATGGCCGACTCCGATTTTCAGCCATAATGGAAACGGGAGCCGGCCATCTCAAACCCGATGAAATGTAAGGCATTTGGGCGTGGGAGGAGCCAGCATTTCTAGTGCACTGGCCCCCCTGACATGCCAGGACACCAACCGGGCACCCTAGGGGGCACTTTTAAAAAATTTAAAAATTAAAACAATTAGCTTCCAGGTGCATAGCACCCTTCGATTGGGTGCTGAGCCCCCCCAATCCACCCCCCCAAACCCACTGGCCACAACTCTACAGCATTACCATAACCCTAAAGGCTGAAGGGGGGCACCTACATGTGGGTACAGTGGGTTTTGGGGTTATTTTGGAGGGCTCCCATTTACCACCACAAGTGGAACAGGGGGGGGGGTTGGGCCTGGGTCCTTCTGCCTGAAGTGCACTGCACCCACTACAAACTGCTCCAGGGACCTGCATATTGCTGTCAGGGAGCTGGGTATGACATTTGAGGCAGGCATACAGGCTGGCAAAAAAGTTTTTAAAGTTGTTTTGAGGGTGGGAGGGGGTTAGTGACCACTGGGGGAGTCAGGGGAGGTCATCCCCGATTCCCTCCAGTGGTCATCTGGTCAGTTGGGGCCCTTTTTAGGGACTTGGACCTGAAACAAAGGGTCGAAATAAAGCGGACCAAATTCTCGTGATGGCCGGCTTTCTTTTTTCCATTATTGGACGAAGCCGGCCATCTCAACGCATGCCCCGTCCCGCCTCCATCCCGCCTTCGCTACCATGCTGACACGCCCCCTTTGAACTTTCGCCGGCCCCGCGACGCAACGCAGTTGAAGCTGGCCAAAATCGGCTTTCGATTATGCCGATTTGGCCGGATTCAGGAGATCGAACCCATCTCCCAATTTGTGTCAGAAGATGGGCGGCGATCTGTTTAGAAAATAAGCTGGATAGTTTGAATTACTTTCCCCTATGTGAATCACATTGTACTTATCCACATTAAATTTCATCTGCCATTTAGACTTACAATATTTATCTATTTATTTAATTTTATTTAAAGCAAAAGTTGCATCATCTAGGGATCTAAGCAACGTACATGAAAACATTCATAATAAAACAATAACCAAAAAAATAATAATCCAGAAACAGTTAATAATAAACTAAAAACATATAAACACGATGTCAACTCCTAATCAGTCATTCTTCGAGTGGGATTAAATTCAAAGGCCTAATATTCAGGTGCTGCTATCTGAATAAGTAGCACTGGCCAGGGCTATTCCTTGATATTCGGTGGCACTATTCAGATAGTTATTTAACACTTCCTTAATTAGTTTTTTTTTTAATCTTTTCTTCCCCTTCTCTCCATTAGTATTTTTTCTTAATTTCTTTGGTATCTTTAGATAATATTCCTCATAAATTTTTTTTTCCTTTGTATCTTCTTTGTGATTGAAGAGGTTTGGTTTGTTATTTATATGAGGAATGTTTTGCCTTTTTGTCAAGATATTATTCATATTTTATTTATTTATTTATTCATTTATTGGGATTTATTAACTGCCTTTATAAAGAGATTTACTCAAGGTGATGAACAGCAGGTAGAGTTTACCATAAAAATTACAATTTTGTTATCAGCATAACAATAGTAAAATAACCAAGAATAAACATAAATACAACAAATGAGGTAAACTTTAAAAAAAGTAGATTGAAACCTAATAATAGAACTACCGTAACACAGTATCAAAATATACAAATTTAACAGCACTGGAATTCAAATACCAGAGACATAATACATTGTTAGCATAATACTAATGATACTCCACTTCTGAAACAGCTCCACTGACTCCCACTAGTACATAAAATCAAATTCAAGATCCTCACTCTGATGCATAAGGCTCTTCATACATCCACCCCACCAGATTTGGCTTATTTGACTATACCGTACACACCATCGCGTTCCCTCAGATTTGTAGCTGATAATAGACTTAGTTTACCTCCTCTATTGAGGTTAAATGGGAGTCCACTCGGTCTTCTGCTTTTAATTTCTTATCACCAGCGTTATGGAATTCTTTACCACAGCATCTTCCATTAGAGAGCTCTTACTCTTTCTTTCGAATGTCACTCAAGACTCATCTCTTTCAACTAGTTTTTGATGAGTAATATATCTGACTGGTTCATACAATTGGATGTAAAGAACTTTTGCTGTTACTCTTTGTTATGTTGTGAGACTGTGCCTTCTCCTTCTGCATGCTTGTGTGTGTTTCATTTTCTCCTGTTAAAATTTGGAGTTCCTTTCCTTTTAATGTTTTTAATTAGACTTTGTAACCCACCTTGATTTGCTTGCAATATGTAGCAGTATGCAAGCAATAAACAATATAATGATTATAAACTATAAATAGAAAATAAGAAAAATAAAAAGTGTATATCCTATCAACTAATTACATTAACTTTATAAGACTTAGAAGGAGTGATGGGCATCCTTACAAACAACAAAATGAAGATGAAAGTGTGGTGTCAATTGTCAAATGGCATAGCATCAAGGCTGTTCTCATACCTCAGTAGACACATACTAGTCTATGGAGAGCTCTGATAGGATTTAAGTGGCTTCTATATTGGAAGGATTTGTATAAGAATGAGCAAATTGAAAGCCAAACAACATTCACAACTGGGGTGTAACAATTATGATATGTAACCATTTTGTTCTGTAAGTGGGGTATTTTATTGGAGTCACAGAGGTTAAGAACATATCATAACAGTACGCTACTCGCTGTTAATAAGATGATGATGGATGTAAGGTTGCAACAGCCTCAAGTCCCTTTTTGGCTGATCAACTCAAACAAAATACTCTTTATTCTCTTCTTCCAAAATCCAGTCCATGCCAGGATATTTGTTTTATTTTTAAAACATCTTTATTGATTAAATTTTGCCAAAAATGAAAAATCATGCAGAGCAAAGAAAAAGTAGACGAGGATGGGGAAGAAAAAAAATGATCAGTTTCAAAATACAGTTCTCGCAACATTCTCTTAAACCAGTAATTCTTCCCTTGGGTATAGCCAGCCTTCCGGTAGTTCTTCCAGACTCTAGATACACTGGTTCATGCTCTTAAATCCCTCTGATGTTCTTCTTTTAGACACAGACCCTTTACTCCTTCATGGACCCCTGGGAGACTCCCACACACTTCCATCTCCTCATTCAGGTGATTTTTGATCTGTCATGATGTGTTGTCTTCTCTAGAAAAATGAGTTTTGGTCTTCCCAACATTTGGCTGTCTTCTCTAGAAACCTTATTTTGATCTTCCCGATGTTGGCTACATTTTGAGAAACATAAAAGAGTCAAAGTCACTATCAATATATATCTTACCACAAGCAATATCCAAAAGCAGAGAGAAAATAATTTGCAACAAATCATGTCCAGTATCTCAGAAAGAACCAAGTGCTTTACTTGGGCAGGGCATCAGCAAGACAGGATGTTGCTGTGAATTAATGTGCGATAGTTTGGATCACTGCTTATTACACGACCCTGACAGAGAGCGGCTTCACATTTCAGCAGAGTTATAAATGACACTGCGCAGGCAGCAGGGTATTTCTGGAATCTGAGTACATTTTATCCACACTATTTTAATCAGAATAAAATCTGTGGTTATTTTTATTCTTCTTTAGGACGAGCTTAGTGGTGAGGGTGGGGGGAGGGGGTATTTAATTTAGCTACTAGTCCACGGAATCAGAATTTTACTCCTTATGAATACATTGTAATTCACAGTAGATGTTCAGTATCTGCAGGACAGAGCACTGCTAGTGAATAAAATGAAGGATACTTTACAATTCTCACACCGCCTGTGATTAATCATATATAGGACTTTTTTTATTCTGTACCTACTGCAGAAATTCTTGCTAAAGCAGACACATTGGGAATTAATTTTATATAGTATTTTCTGCATGTAAATTATACACACTAAACAAGCAATGCTATTCACTTGTAACAGGTGTTTTCCATCGACAGCAGGATTGATAAGGTACTCAAGTGGACGAGGCCATCAAACAGAATTACTCTCCCAGCTCTCAGCACGTAGTGGTTTTCTCAGCTCCTCAGTTGTTTTCAAAGCTCAACAGTGAGACAGCTCTTAGGGAGATGAGAAGGATTATGTGTCTTATCAAGCCTGCTCTCTACAGAAAGCACCAGTTACAGATGTGTAACGTTGTTTCTTCATTGACAAGAAGGACTGAGGCCCCGACGCTTTAAAGTAAATGTGGGTTCTAGAGGCCATTAGCACTGGACTAGAGGCCACGTTTACAGGGGAGAATGTTCAGAAGCCTTGAGTGGGAACAAATGAGCATGGAAAGGAACAGCGGAATGCGCATGAAAATGCATGCTCATGAGGTCATTTGCTATTCCTCCCCAATGCTCAGTGGACAGCGCGCCAAACAAGGGTACTCTTTCCGCTGTAAACTCTATGCCAGCTCAGACCTGATGTTAGGATTGCGCCGAGCCGTGGTGAGATCCCCAACACCAGAGAAAGGTTTAACACTGGACTGAAGCAAAGCCCAAAGCTGCACCACAGGAGACCATGCGGGCATGGAGCCAGGGCTGGGAACAGTGCTGTGGAGATGGGCAGGAAAATGACTGCACAGCTTTTCCTTCAGCAGACAGACTAGCAAAATATGGGCAGCAGAGAGGGAGGGACAGTGCATCCTCTCTGCATTGTATCACATGCATTCCCATGCTTCAGTTCAGGGCCCAGCTTCAGCTAGGCCATCACAATGTTGGGCAACTGACACTTCTTCCTCTTCCTTCCCTCCCCCCTCTGGCATTCTGAGCATACACTCAAGAGCTGTGCTTATCTCATAACTCTTGAGTGCATGCCCCAGGCACTATCCTCTCACCAAACTCCCTAATTCTAAATGTTGTGAGCATGCCTATATTTGCATCTCATTACCATTGAGTGTTAGGGAGTTTGTCTGGCACTTTGTTCCAGCGGTATTTCTCTTGCGCTGTTCAGTACAGCACTGGAGTTTTGAGCATCTGGGCCTGAATTAGGAACACAAGTGGGTGGTTCCCAAGCTTAGAGCTGCTTAGCATTCAGTTGACCTAGAGGTAGATGCACTAAACGTTTTTCATCGTTAAATGAGCCCTCAGGGAAGAATTTCCTATCCTTTCCATGCACTTAAGCCTATTTTCCGACGACAGTAGCAGCTAACGAAAACGGAATGGAGATGAGCAATTAGTGTGAAAACCCCATTGAAACGACATGCACTAACCTTTTCCGATTGCCTTTACGCAGGAAAAAGGCAGGAAAACTAACGAGAGGTCTGGACCTCTCGTTAGGACAGCTCCGTGGCAGGAAAAAGTGTTAAGTGAAAAAATAAACAAACTTTGAGCCAATCCCAGCGCATTAGCAGAGCTAAAAGCGCTGTGATTGGTCCAAAGGACCTCAGAAAACACATAAAAAAATAAAAATAAAAAAAGGATCGGGAGGGGGCAAGGGCGCTCATCAGGAGCGTCCTGTACGGACGGCCTTGCCCCCCCCCCCCCCCCCCGCTGCTCCCCACTTTCCGCCGCTCCCCCCACCCCGAAAAAGCAAACTTCTAGCAGCCCCTGCCCCCCTCCCTTCCTCACTACTCTCTCACCTCAGCTCCACCTCCCGACATCCTCCGTCCGTGCCCCGCCCCCTTTTGGGGTCGTCGCCGCCATTCCCCTCCTCCATCGGGCCCCCCTTCCTCTTACCGGGCCCGTGCAGCGCCTCTCTCCTCTGTCCGAAGGCGCTGCACGGGCAGGAAGAAAGCTGAATCAGCTGATGCCTGCCTTCGCGATGGCGCGTCTTTCTTCTGCTGCGCCCGCCCCTGTCTGACGTCAGTAACCTACGTAGGTTACTGACGTCAGACAGGGGCGGGCCCAGGAGGAGAAAGACGCTCTATCGAAGCTAGGCGAAGGCAGGCATCAGCTGATTCAGCTTTCTTCTTGCCCGTGCAGCGCCTTCGGACAGAGGAGAGAGGCGCTGCACGGGCCCGGTAAGAGGAAGGGGGGCCCGATGGAGGAGGGGAATGGCGGCGACGACCCCAAAAGGGGGCGGGGCACGGACGGAGGATGTCGGGAGGTGGAGCTGAGGTGAGAGAGTAGTGAGGAAGGGAGGGGGCAGGGGCTTCTAGAAGTTTGCTTTTTCGGGGTGGGGGGAGCGGCGGAAAGTGGGGAGGGGGCAGGGGCTGCTAGAAGTTTGCTTTTTCGGGGTGGGGGGAGCGGCGGAAAGTGGGGAGCAGCGGGGGGGGGGGGCAAGGCCGTCTGTACAGGACGCTCCTGATGAGCGCCCTTGCCCCCTCCCGACCCTTTTTTTTTATTTTTGTTTTTATTTGGGAGCCATGTGCTTGCGATTTGACTGTGTTTTGACTGTTTGTGGCATGCGCAGAGCAGCTAACATAACGCTTGGCTGCTCTGCGCATGATTTGGGGGCCGATTAACGATGTGTATTGTGATTCTTTGATACATTGTACGTTTCACTACCGATCTCAGCATGTGTGACTTTTTTTTTTGGTGCATTTTTCGTTATTTTAAAATCGTTAGGGACTTTAACGATTTAGATTTTTTTACGTTTGGTTGCTGCATCTGCCTCCTAGTCTTTGAAGCTGTCTCACACCATCAAGTGTGAAAGCTGTTGAAACAGTAGTGCACAGTAAAAGCACAAAGAGAGAACCAGGTAGCTGCCTTGAAGATCCTGTTCAAAGAGGCAGACTTCAGGACAGCCATTATTGCAGTAGCTCTGATCTGATGACACTTAACTTTGTTCATAGTATAATTTAATACAAGGCTAACCAGTTCACTAGAGTTCTTTTGGAACTGGCATGGAGGGGCATAATTGAACGAAAACGCCTATCTCCATGGGCGTTTATCTCCAAGAACGGGTCCGTGAAGGGGCGGACCGAACCGTATTTTGGGAAAAAATAGACGCCCATGTTTTATTCAACAATGTGTGAGCTGGGCGTTTTTGTTGTTCAGCGATAATGGAAAATGAAAGCGCCCAGCTCAAAAACGAATAAATCCAAGACATTTATTCGTGGGAGGGGCCAGGATTCGTAGTGCACTGGTCCCCCTCACATGCCAGGACATCAACCGGGCACCCTAGGGGGCACTTTTACAAAACCAACAAAACAGGTAAAAGAGCTCCCAGGTGCATAGCACCCTTCCCTTGTGTGTTGAGCCCCCCAAATCCCCCTCAAAACCCACTGCCCACAAGTCTACACCATTACTATAGCCCTAAGGGGTGAAGGGGGGCACCTACATGTGGGTACAGTGGGTTTGGGGGGGTTGGACGACTAATAAGCATTAAGCAGCACAATTGTAACAGGTAGGGGGGATGGGCCTGGGTCCACCTGCCTGAAGTCCACTGCACCCCCTAACAACTGCTCCAGGGACCTGCATACTGCTGCCAGGGAGGTGGGTATGACATTTGAGGGTGAAAATAAAAAGTTGTGAAACATCATTTTTTTGTAGTGGGAGGGGGTTAGTGACCACTGGGGGAGTCAGGGGAGGTCATCCCCGATTCCCTCCAGTGGTCATCTGGTCATTTAGGGCACTTTTTGGGGCCTTATTCGTGAAAAAACAGGGTCCAGGAAAAGTGTCCTAAATTCTAGCTAAAACGCATACTTTTTTCCCATTATCGGTGAAATGCACCCATCTTTGTTCGGCAGATAACCACGCCCCAGTTACGCCTTCGCCACACCTCTGACACGCCCCCATCAACTTTGTCCGCATCCGCGACGGAGTGCAGTTGAAAACGTCCAAAAATCGGCTTTCGATTATACCGCTTTATTCGTTTTTGTGAGATAAACGTCCATCTCCCGATTTAGGTCGGAACTTGGGCGTTTTTCTCGTTCGATTATAAGCAGGATAGTGTACTAATTTGGACTGAACAGTATGAACAGTCGAGTTAACTTTGTCAAGGATGCAGTTCTTTCCAAGTAGCAGGTAAGATCCCATTTACAATCTAAAGTATGAAGATCTATCTCACAAGCATTTACACCAGAAAGAAGAGAGAGAGAGAGAGAGAGAGAGAGAGAGAGCGAGGTGAGGGGAGAAGGGGTGAGGGCACACCAGAAAGAAGAGAGAGGGGGGTGAAGGCACACCATAAAGAAGAGAGAGAGAGAGGGGAGAGGAGAGGAGAGGGAGCAACAGCATACCAGAAAAACAAGAGAGGGGAGCAGGAACACCAAAAATAAGAGAGAGAGAAAGGTGAGGGGAGAGGGGTGAAGGCACACCAGAAAGAAGAGATAGAGAAAGGGAGAAAAGAGGAGTCAAGGGTGCACCAGAAAGGAGTAGACTGACATGCTGCTCGTGGAGCTCTGAAGAGAAATAAATCCTGCCTTTAGTTTTCTCAGAGACTTTGAAAGAAATGTGTCCTTAAGACTCCCCAAGCCATTTGCCATATTTAAGAAGAGCAATTGCTTACTGAGTTTTACCAGCCAATATATTTTAACCATAACAGCTTTATTTGACTGTCTCCACTGTGCATCAAGGGGATAATTCTATAAGGAGTCACCCAGTTTAAGGTGTCAGAGAGGCTTGTGAATGACACATTAAAGACCTCCTATAGAATAGACTGGCAGAAAAGCACACGCCATGCTTTGATGCTGTGTACTGTGCCAGTGAGAGTGTGCATGGGTGAAGCATGAGCAGATCACACATGTACATTATAGAAATACACATGTACATTATAGAAATACTAGAATTATACATTTGCTCAGGCAGATATCTGAGTGCAGCATTTACACTAGCTATAGTAGTCAAAGCCTAAATATTTATTGATTTACTTGTATTTATTTACCGCCTTTTTGAAAAAATTCACTAACCAGCTCATTTTCAAAAGAGATTCCCGGCCATCTTCTGACACAAATCAGGAGATGGCCGGCGATCTCCTGAAACCGGCCAAATCGGTATAATCGAAAGCCAATTTTGGCCGGGTTCAACTGCTTTCCGTCGCAGAGCTGACGAAACTTCAAGGGGGCATGTCGGTAGGGTAGTGAAGGCAGGACAGGGGCGGGACAGGGGCGTGCTCACGAGATGGCCGGCTTCGCCCGATAATGGAAAAAAAAGTCAGGATTGATGAGCATTTCACCGGCTTTACTTGGTCCCTTTTTTTTCATGACCAAGCTTCACAAACAAGCCCCAACTGACCAAATGACCACCGGAGGGAATCGGGGATCACCTCTCCTTACTCCCCCAGTGGTCACCAACACCCTCCCACCCAAAAAAAAAAAAAAAAACTTTTTGCCAGCCTCTATGCCAGCCTGAAATGTCATACCCAGCTCCCTGACAGCAGTATGCAAGTCCCTGGAGCTGTTTTTAGTGGGTGCTGTGCACTTCAGACAGGTGGATCCAGGCCCATCCCCCCCACCTGTTACACTTGTGGTGGTAAATGGGAGCCCTCCAAACCCCCCCCCCAAAACCCACTGTACCCACATGTAGGTGCCCCCTTTCACCCCTTAGGGCTATGGTAGTGTTGTACAGTTGTGGGTAGTGGGTTTGGGGGGGATTTGGGGGGCTCAGCGCACAAGGTAAGGGAGCTATGTACATGGGAGCTTTTTTTTTTTAATTTTTAGAAGTGCCCCCTAGGGTGCCCGGTTGGTGTCCTGGCATGTGAGGGGGGCCAGTGCACTACAAATGCTGGCTCCTCCCACGACCAAATGCCTTGCATTTCGCCAGGTTTGAGATGGCCGGGCCTGGTTTCCATTATGGCTGAAAAACGAAGCTGGCCATCTCCTCTGCACCCGGCGATCGATTTAGCTGGCCCCAACTGTATTTCGAAAATATGGTTGGCTCTGCCCCCTTGCGGTACCGGCCCCGAAGATGGCCGGCCAGCTATTTGGCCAGCGCCGTTAGATTATGCCCCTCCACATATACAAGTGTTTTCCTTGGATGTAAATCCCAAGTCCTGAAAAGTCTCCAGACTGGCCAGAGCACGGCAGCCAGACTTATATTTGGCAAGTCAAAATTTGAAAGTGCCTCACCCCTTCGAGAAAGGCTTCACTGGCTCCCCATTAAAGAGAGAATATACTTCCAAGGTCCATACAATAATCCATAAGATCATATCAGGAGAATCCCCCAGCTATATGAACAACTTGATTGACCTCCCAATTAGAAATAGAACAATGTCATCGCGAACATACCTCAATCTACTCCTCCCAAACTGCAAAGGTGTCAAGTACAAAACATACTATGCCTCCAGTTTCTCCTTCCTGGGTAGTCAACTTTGGAATGCTCTCCCAAGACCCATCCGAGCTATTAATAACTATTTACCTTTCAGGAAAATGTTAAAGTCCCATTTTGTCAAGCAAGTTTACCCTAATGGACCAGCTTAATTCCACCAGATCACCTACGATACTCCTGCTAAGATGTCAACGCTCACTTTGCCCCCAATGTCACATTTGACCTTTTTCACTAATCCCTTATACTCAATCCCTCATCTTCTTCCTTCCATCCTTTATCATTTCCCTCCCATTCTCCTTCCCTTTCACCTATCATATCCTTGTCTACCTTCCCTATTCTAAATCATATATTCCGGCACACTGTTGCCACAGTTCATTATATTCTTTTCGCATGTCCTTTGTAATACTTTTCATAATGTAAGTAGTTATGATCATCACAATTTATAATACTCTTCCTACATTTCCTTGTTTTACTGTATTCTTTACCATGTAAGATGCTTTCTTTTACTATGTAAGCCGCACTGGACCTGCTGTATGTGGGAAAGAGTGGGATACAAATGTAATAAATAAATAAAAGTGTTCTCTGCCACATGTGCCAGAATTCTGGACAGAAAAGTCGGTGCCTAGTTTCCTCTATAGAAAACTATAGTGGGCTCCTGTTAGAGACCTTCTCCCCGACTGTGTAAGAATTAAGTCCCCTGAGGCAGCTTCACACTGAAACATGTTGCGCGTTTGATTCATGTATGGACATTTTAAATAAATTGTATGAATGAAAACAAGTCGAGGCTGGTTTATGTGTACTTGTTATGTGGTTTTAAGTATTATCCTTGAGGGCATTTGATTCATATATGAATGTCGATGCTGGTTTATGTGTGCTTGTTATGTGGTTTTAATAATTCTCCTGAGGGTACCTGATTTTTATGTGGACATTTTTAATGAATGATATGTATGAGAACAAGTTGATGCTTGCTATATGGTTTTAACTATTAGCCCTCATGGCATTTGATTCATGGATGGATGTTTTGAATGAACACATTGGTGTTGTGTTATGTATCAAAATGAACAAGGAGTACGAGCGTCCAAAAAGTTTATTCATCAAAGTAAACTGACCCAAAAGACCCTACATGGGCCGTGTTTCGACACAAAGCCTTCCTCAGGGGTCAGTATGTTTCAGGTGTATCAGCAACGCAGAAAGTATGAAAACCATGAATACTCGAGCATAGTTCACTAGACTGTGTGCCGTGAACAAAAGGGTCGTTTGGGTCAGTTTACATTGACGAATAAACTTTTTGGATACTCTTAGTTCATTTTGGTCATTTGGTATTTCTCTTCCCACCTTCACCCTGTTGTTTTTGTGCTTGCTTTTTTTTTGTTACATTTGTACCCTGTGCTTTCCCACTCATGGCAGGCTCAATGTGGCTTACATGGGGCAATGGAGGGTTAAGTGACTTGCCCAGAGTCACAAGGAGCTGCCTGTGCCAGAAGTGAGAATCGAACTCAGTTCCCCAGGACCAAAGTCCACCACCCTAACCACTAGGCCACTCCTCCATTTTCTTGTGGAAGTTCTGGACCCTCTTTCTTGTTTTTTGGCTGTGTTATATACGTTTGTCAAGTGTCTTCAAAAATTGTCACTGAATTAAAGTTTTTCACCTTGTACTTTGATGACCATTTCTTATAATTATTCTCTAGTTTTGCTTTTTTATTTGTCAGATAAAACATAAACCATACAGAGGCAGCATCACCATGGCTGCTGTTATGGCTATTGATTTCTTTCTGATGCTCCCATTTATGAGAAGTAATTTAGGCTGTTATCACTGTTAGTACATAGGACTGAATTGTGTTATTATTGCCTTTTTAAAATATGCATAAAACATGCACTTTTATAGACATTTTATATTGGTACCTTGATATGAAATTACTCCCATTGTATATAGAGAATATATATTAGTTGTCCAATAGGTATAAGTTTTATTCTCAGTAAGCATAAATGATGGGTCTGGGTTCTATAATTTATGAGCAGTTACAGTGATGAATTAAATATGGAAACTCTAGGCCATACCAGGGAACAAAAAAAAACCCCTACATCTTATTAAAAAAAATCTGCCATATATTTGGCACCTGTCATATGTGAATGGCTTTTTGTATAAGACATTAAATTATGTCAAAACTGGATTACTATAAACAGTGAACTGAATATAGGTGTGATGAATGTGAATTTTGGAGGTCAAATGTTCCCAGTCTTATTCAGATGGCATGAGTTATGGATGCGATTTAGCACAAATAAACATATTTATTCATTCCCAGTTGCTCCTACCCTGCTGGTGATGGCCAACATCATTATGGAACCAGTGGAGTAACAGTAACTGGGAACTAAACACTATGGATCGGGTCAGAGAAGGGCAGAGGAAGGGATATAGAAGGGAAACCCAGGATAGTTTTTTGGGTTTTAAATTTTAAAGTGTGGGTTTAATTGGTCAGAAGGGGCGTACATCGTAAAAAGTATATACTGAAAAAAAATGAAAGAACATTTTTAAAGTCCCAATGAAATAATGCAACTCTGCCAACAAAATCAAAAACATTCCCTGTAGACCTGCAGAGTTAGAAAAAATTCTGATGGTAACCTGCGTAAATTCATTCCACAGCATTCATTTTATCACTCCGGTGCATGGCAGGACAAGATTCTTCTTTCAAAGCAAATGAACAAACTTATGGGAAAAGAAACAAAAGTGAACAGTCATCTTTATTTTCTGATAAACTTCAAGAAGAATGACATCATTCCCAAAGGACTGAAGATCAAAATTCCTTTGTCTACTACTTAGAACTCTGTCTATGCAAATTCTACAAACACACTAGTCAGAAACTAAGAAATGAACTTATACATCAACTCTACAAGAAGAAGAAAATGATAAAAACCCAAAGAGATGAAATCATAAGGAACATGAAGGAACTACACCCGTATCTTATGAGCCAACTCAAGGAAGACCTGCAAAATATCCAAGTGAAAAAAACAACAACATTGCTATCCGCAAAAAAATAAATAAAGCTGTCTTCTCTCCTGCAGAACCACAGAGAGAAAAACATCTCATCTCGGAGTACAGGCAATGCTGCAAAACCAGCAACTCCAAACAACTTGGATACACTTGGTTAGTGTGGTGGACTTTGGTCCTGGGGAACTGGGTTCAATTCCCACTGCAGCACAGGCAGGTCCTTGTGACTCTGGGCAAGTCACTTAACCCTCCATTGCCCCAGGTACAAATAAGTACCTGTATATAATTGTAAGCCGCATTGAACCTGCTATGAGTGGGAAAGCGCGGGGTACAAATGTAATAAAAATAAATAAATAAATAAAATAAAATTTCCAATCCATCTAGGTATGTGAGAATCAGAACCCAAACAAACAAAGAGATCAGGAAAGTCATCAGATGCCCTACAGGCAAACCCTCACTGATCACACTATTGGAAATGAAAATGAAATGGAGTTCGTAAACCTCTCGAACTATCAAATTATCACAGCATGAGATCTCTGTACTCTCCAAAGGACTTTCATTTTGTCCATCCAGCAAGCTGGATGAAATTCAACTATACTCAGACCTGGAAGAATTCTTTAGAAAACTCTGTTTGATGGTACATTTTCACAAAAAAGAGACTCCCAACAGACTGGAATACAATTTTAAACAAACAAACACATATTTCACCCCACACAATGGACTAAACAATAATTTAGACAACTATATAGAAAATTTCAGGCATAGGGTAAAATCACAACTTTCCAGCAAACAAAAGAAAATTCTTTACAACCTTTCTCCACCAGAAAGAGCAGCCATAAAAACCCTACAAAACAACCAATGCATTGTCATCAAACCTGCAGAGAAAGGAGGATCTGTGGTGATTATGGACACACAAAAATATATCAAAGAAGGACACAGACAGCTCTCAGACAACACATACTACAGAAGACTAACTGAGGAATCAACACAGGATTATACAAAATAGATGAACAATTTTATCAAAACAAGAACAACCATATCTTAAGAAACTTGTACCAAACCATCCATCTGTGGGCGCTTTCTACAGGCTACCCAAAATCCACAAACCTGGAAACCCTGGCAAACCAATCATATCTAGTAAGTGGCGATCCTAGGTCGGCTGCCACACAGGGCGGATCGCTGCTGTGCACCCCCCCCCCCCCGGGTGCAGTGGCGCCCGTCCCCCCAGGGTGCAGCACAACCCCCCCCCCCCCGGCACAATGACACCCCCCTCCCCGGCACATCAAGCCCCCCCCCCCCGGGTGCATTTTTGGCTGCTGGAGGGTGCAGAGAGCAGCTGCGCGTTTGTCGGCTCCCTGCTCCCTCTGCCCCGGAACAGGAAGTGACCTGTTCCAGGGCAGAGAGAGTAGGGAACCAGCGGAGCCGACAGGCGCGCGACTGCTCTCTGCACCCTCCAGCAGCCAAAAATGCACCCGGGGGGGGGGGCTTGATGCGCCGGGGAGGGGGGTGTCATTGTGCCGGGGAGGGGGGGTTGTGCTGCACCCTGGGGGGACGGACGCCACTGCACCTGGGGGGGGGGGTGCACAGCAGCGATCCGCCCTGTGTGGCAGCCGACCTAGGATCGCCACTTACTAGATATGATTGGTTTGCCAGGGTTTCCAGGTTTGTGGATTTTGGGTAGCCTGTAGAAAGCGCCCACAGATGGATGGTTTGGTACAAGTTTCTTAAGATATGGTTGTTCTTGTTTTGATAAAATTGTTCATCTATTTCAGCAGCGTGCACCCAGGGCAGACCGCCCCCACCACCCCACCCTTGCTACGCCACTGTATTTAGTATTGGCACACTTACAGAGGACATATCTGGACTTATAGAGAGGATTCTTAAACATTTTGTGCACAAGACAAATAGTGTCATATTAGACACGACAAACTAAATTAAAAAAATATCAAACATCTACCACCAGGTACCCTTCTGGTCACAATTTTTTTAAGGGGGAAGGGGAAATGGGACTTGATATACTGCCTTTCTGAGGTTTTTACAACTGCATTCAAAGTGGTTTATATATATTCAGGTACTTATTTTGTACCAGGGGCAATAGAGGGTTAAGTGACTTGCCCAGAGTCACAAGGAGCTACAGTGGGAATTGAACTCAGTTCCTCAGAATCAAAGTCCACTGCACTAATCACTAGGCTACTCCTCCACTCCAATAGAAGTAGAATCAATATTCAGCAACATTCCCCATGCAGATGGCTTAGCTGCATGTGAGAAACTCCTAAAAACATCCACCCTAGGCCACCAATACTCAGCGGAAACTATTACAACATTAATCAAATTTATTCTTACAACTATTTCCGCTTTAACAATGATATCTATCTGAAAATCATAGGCACTGTGATGAGCACCAGAACGGCACACCAATATGCTAACCTCTTTATGGCAGAACTGGAAGAGACATTTTTGAATGTCAGACTAAATCCCTAAAATACTGCTGATATATTGATAACATTTTTATGATTTGGACTGAGAGGGAGGAAACTCTAAACAATTTTACAGTTCTTTCAATACATACCATCCTACAATCAAATTCAAACTTGACTACTCCCCAGATGAAGTCAATTTTTTGGACACCACAGTTTCCGTCAGCAATGGCTATAAATAAACATCTATTTACAGGAAACCTATAGACAAATGCAGTTACATCCACAACTCCAGCTTCCACCGTATCTGATCTGACCAGGGGACAGAGATAAATACCTCAAAGTCCTGCCTGAATCCTTCAAACAAAAAGGCTACAACCCCAAAATAATCTTCAAGAATGTTGCCTCCTCCCTTAAAATACCCAGGGAAACAAGCCAGATGCTATAGACGAGGTTCAATTGACGGTAACGGAATTCAAACATGTGTGGGATAAACAAAAAGGAATCCTGTTTTGAAGGAATGGATCCGTGGAATCTTAGCGGAGATTAGGTGGCGACGCCGGTAATTGGGAAACAAAACCAGTGCTAGGCAGACTTCTATGGTCTACATCCTGACCGTGACTGAATAGATAGGGATGGGTTGGAGTGTAAATTTTAAGGGGCTTCGATGTTAGCTTCAGAACTTAATACAAGAAGAGTGCTGGGCACACTTCTACAGTCTGTGCCCTGAGAATGGCAAAGACAAATCAAACTTGGGTATACATATAAAGTATCACATACCATATAAAATTAGTTTATCTTGTTGGGCAGACTGGATGGACCGTTCAGGTCTTTATCTGCCATCATTTACTATGTTACTATGTTACTATCCAGCTTATAATCGAAAGTGATCGCCGGCCATTTCCCGACACAAATCGGGAGATGGCTGGCGATCTTGGAAAAGCGGCGAAATCGGTATAATCGAAAGCTGCGTTTTTGACAGCATCGCCGCTTTCCCATCACCTCTCAAGCAAACGTTCAAAGGGGCATGTCGCCAGCTAAGCGAAGGCGGGACATGGGTGGGCGTGGGTGTGGCTACCAGATGGCCGACTTTCACCGATAATGGAAAAAAAACCTGGCGATAAGCAGTATTTCGCCGGGTTTACTTGGTGCTTTTATTTTCACGACCAAGCCTCAAAAAGGTGCCCCAACTGACCAGATGACCACCGGAGGGAATGGGGGATGACCTCCCCATACTCCCCCAGTGGTCACCAACCCTCTCCCACACTAAAAAAATAAAATTAAAAACCTTTTTTGCCAGCCTGTATGCCAGCCTCAAATGCTGTACCCACCTCCATGACGGCAGAATGTGTTCTATCCTCTGACAGCCTTTCCCTGGTTGTGATGTGGCTCTCGGGTGAGTGTGACACCTTTTCTGTTAGGTGCACTGCAGAGTCACATCAGCAATGCATTGTGGTGGGTGTAGGGTACTGGGCTGTACTCCCATGGTGCTTTTCCCCCTGCTAACTGGGTCAGAGTGTGCCCTGTTTTACTTCCGTTAGTCCATGAGGTAGTGGCCATGTTTGTAAGCCAGTTTTAGATCCCTTTCATGTGTTAGCCACGTTAGAGAACTTAGTTCTTACCTTGAATGTGGCTGAAAGAGGGCATTGTACACCATTCTGCCAGCTCTGACCTACTGCTAATCTCAGTACCAGGAAGACTCTTTGCCAGTGGGGCACAACCTCTGATCTGCAGTTAACAGTGAGTAAACGTGCTTATTCAAATAAAGGACTTTTTCAAAGAGATTAGTGTTCAGGTGTCAACTGGTGTGGCAAGCTTATACAGCAGCAACAAGTCCTGTCTCTGGAGCGCTTTTAGTGGGTACCGCAGTGCACTTAAGGCAGGCGGACCCAGACCCATCCCCCCCCCCACCTGTAATACTTGTGCTGGTAATGGGATCCCTCCAAAACCCACTGTACCCACATGTCTAGGGTGCCCAGTTGGTGTCCTGGCATGTCAGGGGGACAAGTGCGCTACAAATGCTGGCTCCTCCCACGACCAAATGGCTTGGATTTCGCCGGGTTGGAGATTGCCGATATTTTTTCCATTATCGCTGAAAAACAAACCCGGCCATCTCAATAATACGGTTCCGGCCAACTGTAGCACTGCCACCACAATAGATCGCCGGCAACCTATTTGGCCGGCGACATTCAATTATGCCCCTCTATGTTACTATGTTACATAGACATCATATGAAAAATGCCAGTGCCAACCAGGATGTCAACTCTGTGGGTAGGCACTTTACAAAACCAGAACACTGATCAATGATTTTATGGTGACAATACTAAAAGGGCATTTTAAGACAATCCTGGAATGCAAGACCTTTGAAGTCAGAATGATTAAATATTTTGACACCCACCAGACAGGACTTAACAAAGATCTGGGTTTTCTAGCCCATTATAAACCATAAAATTCTACTGCTTTGTCACCCTCTTATCAACATGCATCTCTCCCTGTCTATCATCCACCCAGCTCCCATGTTTCACACTTTACTCACCCCACCCTCTTCCTGTGAGTCTGTCATTGAATTGCTTTGATGTTTCACTTATATATACTATTACTTATCAACATTTGCTTATTTCTGATCTGAAGAAGAAGGGTTACCTTCGATAGCTAATCAAAAAATGTATGAAGTTCGTCCAATAAAAAAGGTATCATCCTGTTTTCTTTTCTATGTTTTGTTTTATTTCTATTTATTAAGTGGACTAACATGGCTATCACATCACTCTATTTCAAGACAGGAAAAAGAATACATTGATGCATGCCTTATGAAGTGGTGAGCTGCATTAAAATCACAAATTAAGCTCAGTCTGTGATTTTAAGATTAAGGCTTGCAAATTTCCAGGAAGAAGCTTCACTAAACATAGCAGTTTCCCTGACCTACCCTGACTCTTTTCAACAAGTAGAGCTACATTTGGGAGAGAGATGGCCACTGTTTTCATCACCTCCATATACAAATTCAAACATTGCCTTTGTTTCAATAGGAGAAGCATTAAAGCGAGCCAAATATCGAGCACTTTCATCCATCCAGCTTTCTGTGTGCTCTTGAGCACTTTACATGAAACACTAGCACCTGAATATTAAGCTGTGTTATTTGTTTAGTATCATATGCTATAGTTAGTGCAGGGCCAAACTTAGGGAGCCTTACAATGGCAGCCATTTTGCGAGTGTCCTACACCTGTGACATCAGCACGTACATTGCATACATGCATGAGTGTAAATGCAGAAGCACTAGGGTTACCATACGTGCGCTTTGAAGAAGACATTTCCTCCTTTTGGACTTCTTCAGATTTGCCCTCCAGGTTTATTAATCTTTAGGAAAATATCCTCTTTTTCTTTTATATGCCTATGACCAACACACCTACCCACATAATGAGAGAAATCATCTCTGGCCTATTAGTCAGTCTGGACACATGGGGGTGCTAAAGAGAGAGAAAGGCATTGCTGATGTTTTCTATGTTTCCCTGTTGGTCAGTGTTGCCAGGTGGGCAGTTTTCCCGCCCAATTGGGCGGTTTTCCGCGACCCGCCGCAGGAAAATTTTGCCCGCGGTGGGTTGTGGTTTTTTGGGCTTGTTTTGAGGTTTTTCCGCGGTTTTTTTAGCGGTTTTTCGGGCCGCGGGGCTAGTGACGTTTTGGGTGGGGTTAGTGACATTCTGGGCGGGGCCGATGACGGGGAGGCGGGGCTGGTGACGGAAGAGGCAGGGCCAATGATGGCGGGGCGGGGTTGATGACGGCGGGGGCGGGGTTGATGACGGCGGGGGTGGGGGGGTCAGGGGCGGGGTTTGACTTTGGGCGGGTTTTGGGCTGGTTTTGGGCTCGTTTGGGTGGGGAAAAAATTTTCCACCTGGCAACCCTGCTGTTGGTTGAATCTATCAAAGGAATTTTGTTCATGCAGTACAACTATAAGCATATGTCATGCAAAGACTTTCACATATATCTCTGAAGCCACAGTTGTTGAGGGATATCCGCTCTTCTGATAAGTATGCTTCGGCTCAAACTCAGTCAAACTCAAATCCAGAAGTATTTGAATATAGATTATTGTCTACTGCTGTACTATATGTTAGTCACTGTTTGATGTTTGCTCATTAACTAAAAGCAATTTACACATTTGCTATGATTAAATATTTCTTTAGCAAAGGTTGCAACCATTGTTTTTATTTTTTTGTATCCTCTTTTTATCTCTGCAAATACGATAACTCCAAAAAGCACATGCAGATCACTGGGCACTCTCCTTTTTATACACGTTTACATTTCTTAAGTCGTTTCTAGAATACAGATCACACATTTTGACACTGCCGTTTAGACATGTCGCCATTAAAGTGAGCCCATTACAGAATTGCTGTTCACAATCTATTTCCTTGTTGGGATAAAATCTCAGGGTCCCTTTTATTAAAGGGTTGCCGTGCAGTAACAGGCTTGCTGCATGGCAAAACGAGGCCTCGGGCAGATGTTTCGCCCCCAGCACATGGCATATCCAGTGCTACCAGAAATTCCAGAAAAATATTACTGCAGGGAGCTCCCCGGCGGTGGTAATCAGGCAGCACCATATGCTTCCTAGTTACCGCTGTGTTAGCGTGGGAACCCTTACCACTACCTCGATGGGTGGTGGTAAGTGCTCTCCCTAAAATGGCCATGTGATAAATGCAAACTTACCGCATGGCCGTTTCGTTTGGGGAGCTTTTTTCCTGCTGCAGTAAAAAGGGCCTCGGCACACAGCAAAAACGGTCACCACCGCTTGCGCAGGCCTCTTTTACCATAGCTTAGTAAAAGGGCCCCTTAGCAAATGAAAATAAAGATTTGGAAAACAAAAATATTTCACTCTTTTATGTTTCAAATAAAGATAAATGAAGGGAGAGGCAGGCAGAGGGAAGAGAATGAATGTGATTGTTTCTAATTAACTGTGCTGCGGTCCAGAGGCAAGTCAAGCTACTTCAGCGTTAATGAATGAAGATCCCTCGGACCTGGCAGCTTCTCAGCTGCCTGTAATTGCATGCGGTCTGCACACTGAGTAGAAGCCTCACCTCATTATACAGTGCAGCTTAAATGTTCTCAATATAGCTCTGCAAACAGATGGAAATCCTGTAATGTCTTGGAATGCACAAACTGCTCGTCACGCTAATCCTTCATTTCTTCCTCATGTGAAAAACCCTGCTTCTTTACAGAACCACATCCATAAGCTGATTGGCCTGGAAGTTTGTGCCGTGGTGCCTAAATTTTTGAACTTGCCTACAATGGTGTTTAAAACCAGATTTGCATTACGAAAAAAGCCACCCACCTGCCTGGTTGTCTAAACATTGGAAGATTTTCTGAACAAACAATAAATTTCCCAGTCACCGATGAGTAACGACATCTCAATACCTCATCCTCCACTATGAGATCATTTAGGGAATATAGTACATGCTTTGCTAATTTTGGAACTAGATATTTATTTTACTATTGTTTAAAGCTGCTGATCCACCTACCAGCTATAAAAAATAAATTTGGCAGCAAGTAGAACTGTGAGAGGGGGAAAACATTTCCCAGAATCCTTTATTTGAAAATGTATGGATGAAGATTTGGTAGAGCAATTGAGACAGAGCTGAGGAATAGTCCAATTGGGAGGAGACAGCAGCATCTCACACTTTGCACTCCTGGTGAGCTGCAAAGGAGCAAGAGAGACATGTTATTCACCCATAATGCCGTTTTACTGGTTCATTAATAAAAACAAAATAAAACAATGCTCTCATTCTTCATTGCTCCTCCTCTCCCAGACCCCTGTGTAACTCAAAATAAGAATCCACTGATTAAGACCATTTTTGAAATGGAGACCCTTGTGCCCAATAAATGTCACAGATATTGAACTGCAAAGGGCCAATGTGAGAGATATTTAAGGATTTCTTATTGATAAAATCATAGGGTTAACATATTTTGTCCTCTCAAAAAGAGGACACATGTCCCCCCCTGCCCTGCCCATGCCCCGCCCCTTTTGCATCCTCACTCCACCCCCTGTCACATATTCCCCTCCCCCGGGTCACATATTCCCCTCCCCTGCCCCCCCATCACCTCCCCTCCCCCTCCCCCGGGTCACCTCCCCTCCCCTCCCTTTACTATCTACTGCCCTGGTGGTCTAGTGACCTCCAATGGAGAGCTCAGTGGCCCAACCGTTTCACGGGATAATTGAGTAAATACTGGTACAGCTTTCACCACATAAGAATCCATTGGGTCTCACTGCACACTTTCAGCCAGTTAAAACCTTTGTTTTTATTTTTTCCCATTAATTAATTTGACCGTAGGAGAGATTTGTCAGCACGGTGGATCTGGGTTGCTGAGTGGGGGAATATCCTTGAAAAAGCACATGGCGAAACATGACTCGTGTTGGATGAATGTTCCTCGAGCCGACACAAGATAAGTTAATTTTATTCAAACAAAGTTTAAATGACTCCATTGTTGAATAAATATAATTTTAAAAAATAACACTTTCATATTAAAAGACCAGTGACGAACATGGTGCTTAAATCTCGACAACAATGACCTATGCTTACCGAGTAGCACTGCTGAGGTCTTTTTAAAATATATACATTTTAGCTTTGTTTGATTGATTCCATAGTAACATAGAGGGGCATAATCGAACGTCGCTGGTGAAATAGATCGCCGGCGATCTATTTTGGTGTCGGCGCAACAGCTGGCCGGCCATCTTTTTTTTCGATAATATGGTTTAGCCCGGCCAAATGCCAGAGTTCGCCGGGTTTGAGATGGCCAGTTTTGTTTTTCAGCGATAATGGAAAAAAAATGCCGGCGATCTCAAACCCGGCGAAATCCAAGGCATTTGGTTGTGGGAGGAGCCAGCATTTGTAGTGCACTGGTCCCCCTGACATGCCAGGACAGCAAGCGGGCACCCTAGGGGGCACTTCTAAAAATTGTAAAAAAATACACAAATAGCTCCCAGGTGCATAGCTCCCTTACCTTGGGTGCTGAGCCTCCCAAATCCCCACCAAACCCACTCCCCACAACTCTACACCATTACCATAGCCCTTATGGGTGAAGAGGGGCACCTACATGTGGGTACAGTGGGTTTTGGGGGGGTTTGGAGGGCTTAACATTTACAACCACAAGTGTAAGAGGTGGGGGGGGGGCCTGGGTCTGCCTGCCTGAAGTCCACTGCATCAACAAAAACTGTTCCAGGGACCTGCATACTGCTGTCAGGGAGCTGGGTATGACATTTGAGGCTGGCAAAAAAGTTTTTTATTTTTATTTTTTGTATTGTGGGAGGGGGTTGCTGACCAATGGGGAAGTACGGGGAGGTCATCCCCCATTCCCTCCGGTGGTTATCTGGTCAGTTGGGGCACCTTTTTGAGGCTTGGTCATGAAAATAAAAGGACCAAGTAAAGCCGGCGAAATACTCATTAACGCCGCTTTTTTTTTTCATTATCCACAAAAGCCGGCCATCTGGTAGCCACGCCCATGTCCTGCCTTCGCTACACCGCCAACACGCCCCCTTGAACTTTCGCCGGCTCGGCGATGGGAAAGTGGCGATGGTGTCAAAAAAGCAGCTTCCGATTATACCAATTTCACCGCTTTTGAGAGATCGCCGGCCATATCCCGATTTATGTCGGAAGATGGCCGGAGATCACTTTCGAAAATAAGCCTGATAGTAACATAGTAAATGACGGCAGATAAAGACCTATACGGTCCATCCAGTTTGCCCAACAAGATAAACTCATTTTACATGGTATGTGATACTTTATATGTATACCCAAGTTTGAGTTTCCTTGCCTTTCTCGGGGCACAGACGGTAGAAGTCTGCCCAGTACTGTTCTTGTACTAAGTTCTGAAGCTAACATCGAAGCCCCTTAAAATTTACACTCCAGCCCATCCCTATCTATTCAGTCACGATCAGGGTGTAGGCCGTAAAAGTCTGCCCGGCTCCCGTTTTGTATCCCAATTACCAGCGTCACCACCCAATCTCCGCTAAGATTCCAGCATTACTGTTGTAAGAAGTTAAGATTTCTGCTGGGATTGGAACATTCTTAGCCATTCACGGTCTGTGCCAGAACCGGTGGTGGGAGGTGGGGCTGGTGGTTGGGAAGCGGGGGTAGTGCTGGGCAGACTTCTACGGTCTGTGCCCTGAAAGTGACAGATACAAATCAAGGTAAGGTATACACAAAAAGTAGCACATATGAGTTTATCTTGTTGGGCAGACCGAATGGACCATGCAGGTCTTTTTCTGCCGTCATCTACTATGTTACTGTGTTACTATGTTACATTGTGAGTCCCCATTAATGAAGAACATTAGAATAAACAAACTGGGTCAGACCAATGGTTCATCTAGCCTGGTACCCTGCTTCCAATAGTATTGGCAACATTCCACGCTACCAATCCCAGGGCAAGCAGCAGCTTCCCCATGTCTGTCTCAATAGCAGACTATGGACTTTTCCTCCAGGAACTTGTCCAAACCTTTTTTAAACCCAGATACGTTAACCACTGTTACCACATCCTCTGGCAATAAGTTCTAGAGGTTAACTATTCACTGAGTGAAAAAAAATATTTCCTCCTATTTATTTTTTTTCATGTAATTTCATTGAGTGTCCCCTAGTCTTTGTACATTTTGAAAGAGTAAAAATCAATTCACATCTACCCATTCTAAACCACTCAGGATTTTGTAGACCTCAATCAGACTCATCTGTCTCTTTTCCAAGCTGAAGAGAAAAAGGTTAGTAGCCTGTCGCACCATTCGTGCAACTGCCTCTACTTGCCATTATTCTAATCCAGTGGTTCTCAACCCAGGCGTCATAACACATCTAGCCAATCAGGTTTCCAGAATACCCACAATGAATATGCATCATATAAATTTGCAAAAAATGCATGTAAGACTATCTTAATTATATAGCTAAAAAGTATAAACAAACAGGAGCCCCAAACGTTTAAAAGCTCCATATCCTGCTATTAAGCCAGTCATATCTTGTCTTTAAAAGTTTGGGGCTCCTGTTTGCTTTATACTTTTTAGATTTATAGTTAAGAAAGTCTAACAGGTATTTTTTTTTAAGGGGTCTATCCTTGATAAAAACATCTCATGCATATTCATTTTGGATATCCTGAAACCCAAGTGACTGGGTGGTATCAGGCAAGTTCCCATCGGACAGTTCCCACCCACCAATTTCCCCTCAGACAATTCCCACTTAGGACAATTCCCCCCAGGACAATTCCCACTTAAGGGGGGCAATTCCCACCAAGGACCTTTCCCCCCTGGTCATTTCCCACCCTCCCTAGCCTTTTTTTTCTTTTAACCAACCTTAGCTTCTTTCTTATATTGGGTCCCATAAGTCCTGGCAATTTGTTATAAATGATAATCAATGTGTCATTTTGAGGGGTTGAATTAGGTTGAAACCTAGTTCGGGGAGGGAGGCATTGCCCCCCTACATGAACTGCAGTTTGTATTTATTTATTTATAAAATTTAGATCCTAGATTAAACATGAATTAGGTTGAAACCGAGTTTTGGGGGTGTGGGGGCATTGTCCCCCCACATGAACTGCAGTTTATATTTATTTATTTATCTATTTATTCATGTACTTATTTATGACATTTAGATCCCAGATTAAACATGAATTAGGATGAAACCTGTTTTAGGGGGGTTTGGAAGAGGAAAAGGAGGGAGATTACTTGTCCTAGTGTGTTTTGTATTTTGGGGGGTTATGGGTGGGAATTGTCCTCACTGGTGTGGTGGGAATTGGTTCAGTGGGAATTGTCCAGATGGGAATTGGTGGGTGGGAACTGTCGGTGGGAACTGTCCAGGTGGGAACTGACCTAGAGCCGGCTGGGTGTGTCCTGAGGACTGGGTTGAGAACCACTGCTCTAAACATTCACTTCTATATTTGGCCTCTAAATAATAGTGCCCACTTATAGAACTGACCCCTAAATATTTTTTGTAGGGACATGATTGGAGAGAAAGAGAGCAGGGCTCCCAACGCCTGCAACCACATTTCTCAAATATAGAGCCCAGGACTGATGCTCAGGAGAGGGAGATAGATGTGCTACTAAGGACATCAGCTTTCCCAGGGATAAGCCTTAGATACCGGAGCCAGGGCATGTTTGATGAAATTTCTCAGGTATTGCCATGTCTGGAAACACACAAAGCCCCAAACTAGGGCCACAGAAGAGACATTTTTTTTAAATTTATACTGTATCTACAGTAGATGTCATAAAAGTGGACCTTAAGTCACAAAATAGTTTGCAGCTTAATACATCAGAGCTTTAAGTAAACAAAGGTATAGGGCACCCTTGTCAAGAGATGTCATTTTCTGTAGCTATGGCAAAATTATTTTGCAAATGGAACACTAATCTGGTCAAAATTCAACTTATTGCACTCTATATTCATTTAAACTCTGGCTGCCGCAGGCTGATCTATACCCATATATGCCTTTGCTAGTCCATATCCAACTACCAACAGTGAACATCCAGTTGATTGGCAGCCACCGGAAGCTGCTAATATCTAGCACTGGCATTCAGAGAACTGCCCAGTTAGGTCAGAACTGCTATTGATGCAGCTCAGCCTTTGCAGATAATTATCCAAACATTGGTAGTGACCAGATAACTCCTGGCTCTGGCTTTGCTCCACCACTGGACCTCCCTGGCATTAACCAGATAGTACCAAACGTAATTCTGGGTGTTCTTAGAAGAACGGTTTCAAATCTTTAAATTAATACATATAACAGAAACCTTCAAAACAATTTTAAACAAAAATTATCACTCTCATTATTCATATATATATAATTATTTTTTGAAATAAAATATAAAAAAATTTTTTTGATATATGTTTGTGCTCAGTTTTTGGTGTATTGCTGTGGACTGATAATCCAGGCTTAGCAGGAACACCACCCTTACATCATAGCACATCCTACCTCCATCCTAATAATGTTGTTCAATAGATGGGCAAAGTCCAAAAAAATATAATAAACTTGATGTTCAAAAAATATATATAGATAGCAATTACTTAACTTAAGTAGAGATGTGCAGAAAAAGATCTTCTTCCTGCCAAGTTCTTGTCCACTGCAATGCTTTTTTCAAAAAATCCCTTTGTGAACCGGACAGAGTGGGGCTCCTCCCTGGTATTGCTGAACAATCAGTTCCCCTGAAGACGCCATTAGTCTGGCAAAACATGGCCCATGTAGGGAATTGAAACTGCTGAACTGTGACCTTTATGGTCTTACATTTTGCACAGAGGGATTTTTTGAAAAAAGCATTGCAGTGGACAAGAACTTGGCAGGAAGAAGATCTTTTTCTGCACATCTCTACTTAAGTTAAGTAATTGCTATCTATATATATTTTTTGAACATCAAGTTTATTATATTTTTTTGGACTTTGCCCATCTATTGAACAACATTATTAGGATGGAGGTAGGATGTGCTATGATGTAAGGGTGGTGTTCCTGCTAAGCCTGGATTATCAGTCCACAGCAATACACCAAAAACTGAGCACAAACATATATCAAAAAAATTTTTTTATATTTTATTTCAAAAAATAATTATATATATATGAATAATGAGAGTGATAATTTTTGTTTAAAATTGTTTTGAAGGTTTCTGTTATATGTATTAATTAACCAGATAGTGCCATTAAAGTCTGTGCCACTGAATATCCGCCCCCAGACCTGGTCAGTGGCAGTTAATCAGGTAGCAGCCACTCCTACCTGGTTAACTACAGCTAAATATTGACAGGAGGGTGTTAGATATAAATTGTGTCCTGATATGTTAACATTTTGGCCCATCTCTATAATCCATTGACCTGTCAGGAGCTCAGCAATTTAATGAGTCCCTTCTATATTATATTATAATGCAATAATAACTTATTGAGTTTTAAGACACATCATAATGTAATGAGTTTCTCTTCATGCAGTTATATAATGCCCCGTTGACTTTTTTTGTACTTAAAATTATAGTTCCTGGTGACATAACCCCATCTTAAATGCTTAAAATTGAGTCGCACAGACTCAATATACTCTCTAGGGTTTGTTCAGACATTTTTTGTCTTTATGATTGAATACATTTTACTCATGAGGAAATACATCCAGGAAGGACAGGTACATTGCTAACTCATTAATATCAAAGTGTTCACTTAGGAACCATTAGCTGTTTGAGGACTGAATGGCTATCATACAGTTTGGCCTTGGAGTAGATTAGTTCTAGTGCTTAGGGCATGTAAATGAGAATTCTTGAAATGCAGATTTGATTCATTCCGCCACATGTTGCCTGTCCTTAAATGAAACGTTGTATTAACAATCCTAAACAAAAGGAAAAATACCTAAAGGAAGAGAGTGTTTGTGGTCCATTTGCAAACAAATTGAAATGAAACAGATTTTTTTTTAATTGTATGTTTTTATTTGTTTTCAAACCAATTCATTATTTGTCTCTCCCAAACAAAACCTGTTCTTAAAATGTTTCCTCTTATTTACCTATTTGTATCACTGGATTACTCACTTCATCAAACACAGCTCAAAATCAGTAACAGTTAAACTATTGTATCTGTATCAAAAATCATTAAAAGAAATTAAACTTAAAAAGACTAAAACTAATCCTCTCCCTCATTACCACCACCTCCTACCATACAATTAAAATAATCCTCCAATCAAATTAAAACATCTATTCTAAATAGTGGCCCTCTTCCTTTATCCACCCATGCTTGTCAATCTTCTACCAATCCCTGGCTTTGGACTGCCAAAAATGCTTGACCAATAGCTAGGATTGGGGGGAGGGGGGTTCTGGAGTAAATCTAAAGGAACTGAATACCATAGATATGATCCCAAAAATGCAAATGCCCTTTGATGTGAATTCTGTAGGCAAACTTTGTTTGATAGAGTTAATAACAACTTTACATATTCCAGGCAGAGAATTACAATTGTTTCAACAACTGTTGAAACAATTGTAATTCTCTGCCTAGAATATGTAAAGATAATTTCTGAGATTGATACTTGAGTCCTTCTCAGCCAAAGATTTAAAAACCAGAAAAGGGATTTTAAACCAAATTAACCCCCCCCCCCCCCCCCCCCCCCCCCCCCCCCACAGGAAGCCAATACAATTGACACAGCAGACAGGGCAAGATTAAGGCATAGGCAAACTAGGCATGTGCCTAGGACCTAAATGTGTTAGATGGACCTTCTAGGTGTGTTAATTTAATGGCTCTCAAGACAAGATTTTTGCTCTGGGAAGTCATCTGGTGGCAGGAAGGTGGGGGAGGGGAAAGGCACAGAGACACAACTGCCCACAGAGACATGTTTAGTTTCCTGGTCCACTATGCAATACCTTACAGTGGATAGGAGGCATCCACGAATTGAGCTTCTTACTTGCTGCTCTTTCCTTTGTTGGTCTTCCTCTGGAGTTAGAAACACATGCAGCCTTGTTTGTGGGAGTTTTGAAACATATTATATTAAAATGGAGAATCCAATGTACTTGTTCACTTAGGGCCCAGCAAAGAGTTAATCTTGCAGGGCCGTTATATGGTCATGAGCCTTTTTTCCAAATCACAGTCCCATAGCAGGGTTTTATATTAGTTTAAGTGGACCAAGCATGGATCAAAGTTGCCAAATTCTCCTGATATACTTAATACCTTATAATGATGTGGTAAAGAAAAATATGTTTGTTGGGGAAGTGCATTAACCTGCACTGTATAATGTTTAAGAAAATGTGCTCAGAGCATAAAGACTAGATTCTTATTATCAGGTACAAATAAACTTTATTTACAATACAGGCAATGCAAGAATTTTAGAAGGCAGTTTTTAGGGATTGTATACAAGGGAAATGTGTCACAAGATAAATATTGTTAGCAAGGCAGAATTATTAATTATGCTGGATTAATATTAACTCACTTTGATTGAGGCACAGATGTATTCTTTCTGCTGCTGGTTGGAGTGATAAAGGAGGTCTTGTCTCTGTAGCTGGATGATGGATCCTTTTCTGGGAAAGAAGTCTTCTATATGCAGAACTGATTGTAGTGGAACCTGGAGAAAGTCTGATCTTGGAAGTATGTGGTCCAGCAAGGCCCAGAGAGCTTCACTGGAGGTCCAGAGACCAGGGAAAATGCAGGTCCAGGATCCAGAGAGAGATAGAGACTGTGTTCCAGTTTTGTTTTGTTTTCTTATAATTCATGTTGGGCCATAGGCTGATGTCTGGTGGGGTGTATTGATCCAATCAAAACTCAGGGATAGGTGAAACTGGTTCTCTCTGGTTTTTGAGATGGAGACATTAAAATGTTGCTTTAGCTGGTCACATGTTTTCCTGGCTGACCAACTACTGTGGTATATACCCCAAAAGACCCCAGAAGGTACTTGACAAGATTAGATGGGTCATTGTCTGGGAGTTTCAGATAGATGGGCTTTCTTTTGTCATGTCCATTCTCTTTTATTGCTGTCAGTTTACCAATTCTGTTCTTGGAGAATATGGTGATTAACTTTCCAGTTTCCACCCAGCCAGTTCTATTGTTACACTGGTTGACCATGCAACAGCCCTTTTGTTTCAGGCTTTCAGTGGTCTGGAAGGGGGAGGATAGAGCCAGTTCTACTTTCTCAGCAATCTATATTCAAAGTCTTTACCACATATTTCTGTATCCAGCAAAAACTCTGAAAATTCATCATATCATGCTACAACCACACTCTCTTTCAGAAGCTCAAGCAAATACTGATTGAACAACTGCTGTAATCAGGGCTGCCATGTTCAATCCTTCATCTATGCAAACACCCAAATTTCTCACCACAGCCCCACATTTTAGTTGTTCACCACTTAACACAGGGCACCCACATAGTTCCCGATTCACTCTATTATACCATAGTACATAAGTACATAAGTAATGCCACACTGGGAAAAGACCAAGGGTCCATCGAGCCCAGCATCCTGTCCATGACAGCAGCCAATCCAGGCCAAGGGCACCTGGCAAGCTTCCCAAACGTACAAACATTCTATATATGTTATTCCTGGAATTGTGGATTTTTCCCAAGTCCATTTAGTAGTGGTTTATGGACTTGTCCTTTAGGAAACCATCTAACCCATTTTTAAACTCTGCTAAGCTAATCGCCTTCACCACGTTCTCCAGCAACAAATTCCAGAGTTTAATTATGCGTTGGGTGAAGAAAGACTTTCTCCGATTTTTTTAAAATTTACTACACTATAGTTTCATCGCATGCCCCCTAGTCCTAGTATTTTTGGAAAGCGTGAACAGACACTTCAAATCCACCTGTTCCACTCCACTCATTATTTTATATACCTCTATCATGTCTCCCCTCAGCCGTCTCTTCTCCCAGCTGAAAAGCCCTAGCCACCTTAGTCTTTCTTCATAGGGAAAATTCAGTCTCATCTGGGTTCAGTGAGCTCACTGCAATTAAACTACTTTGCTATTGCCTGAAGGCAGCCATTGATCTTTCTCATAGTTGTTGCATGGTTGACTCCCACATCTGCTATACTATCTTTATGCCTGGGCTTAGATAGACAGTAAATAAGAGTGAGACAAAAGTGAGTGGTAAAAGTAGTGCAAGATCACTTCTTGGCATTTCTATAGATTCCTCTAAGAATAAATCATGGCCAATTGTTAAAAGCTGCAGAAAGATCCATAAATATAATCAAAATGTCCACTTTTCTTCTCAAGCCATCTAAATGCCATCCAGTAAAGAAACCAATATTATTTCAGTCCGCTGGCTCCTTGTAAATCGCAACTGGAAAGGGTGTAAGACAGATAATCTAAAAGTCCCCAATAAATAACCTTTTCCATAACTTTTCCAACATATGGGAAACTTCCCAGCCATATTGGGAAGGGCAGTATTTTAGGTGACTGATTCATACAGGCAAAACATGTTTTAGACATGTAAATGGATTCAACATAGTCAGCCCTATATAGTTAAGTTTAACTTATGCATATTTGCAAATTGACATGGTTCCATTTGCTCTTGTTGTTCTGAATCATAAAGGACTAGCTAACTGGCTCTTCCTAGTTACAGAACAAGACCAGAACCCCTGCCACTAGTGAGTGAAGTGAGAGACAGGAATGGAGCATCTGGATTAGAAGCTCCTTTTTCTGTAACAAATACACATTTTTGTGTCAAAGAAATGGTGACTTTCCCTTTTTGATGTTTGACAAGCACAGAATAATTCCAACTCTTCACTCTTGAGGCCAAAGGAATTATGGTGAACAGAGCCTATAATATCTTCAGCAAACTACTGAACCATGCAGATTCCCACATGCAATTTCTTATGTGCTTCCATGGGAAATTTCATGATTATGCATAGATTTACCCACAGATTCCTCACAATTCCCCAGAAATGTAATGTCTTCTCTATGTCTAAAAATACCAGTCCCCAATTTTATTGCCCTGGCAGAACATAGTGTTCAGGCTTGGCAATATTTCCTGGCTAGTAGCATGATGCCTTCCCACATTCCCATGTATGGAAAGCAACCTAGAGTAAAGACTGACTCAGCTGGGCATGGAGAGAACACATGAGCTCATCGAGTGGAGGAGAGCTCTCCAAGGCTCACTACAGCCCTCCTGCAGCAGATTGACCCTAGGAGAAACACAGATGGTCTCTGCTATGACTGCTAACGAGCATTTTAGGTTCAAGCTCTTGAAAATCACTGCCTGCCAGTGCCAAGCTACTTAATTATTTCATTACAGCTCTGAATTCTTCCAGTTCTGTTTTACTTCTTGGCTGCTTAAAATCATGTATGTTAGCGCTATCCAAGCAGCATTGAAAGACAGGAATAAACGTGCTTCATATTGGATGTTGGCTGTGCACAATATCATGTATAAAACTCTACTCATGATTGGGGAATTTATTGAAAAGAACCCGCAGAAGATTGATAAGCTGTAGGTCAGATGCTGTAATGGCAACTGGTTAGGTGGAATATGTGGCCCTTCTGATTATCCTAAAAAGTGAAAAAGAAAGCAGAATAATCATTATAAGTGGTAGCTCCAGTAATGTAACAGTGTTACACAAGAACTCATTTATACATTACTCTTTATTTAATCTCTGAACACTGGCTGCCCATCTCAGCTCAGATCAAGTTCAGAATTCTAACCCTGGTGTTCGAGGGGCTAAAACACTCAGCCCCAGACTTTTGATTCCATATACCTCTGTGCGATTTTGAAGTAATCTAAGCAGGGCTTTTCTATACCTTCTTTCTCACAATCAATTTTACCTTGGTGGTACTCATCAGATCATGTTCAGTTACAGTATGTTGGTCTCACCCTGGAACACTCTACCACCTGATATTAGAACTGAACCCTCATTTCACAACCTTAAAAAACTCATTCAGATCTGACTATTTAATCTCACAAATACCCACATTTGATTCTTTCCACCTCTCCTGTCTCACCATCAGTCAATCCTGACTGGGAGGCTTCATATTTGTTTTCATTTTATTTATTGGGATTTATTAACTGCTTTTATGAAGAGATTCACCCAAGGCAGTGTACAATAGTTTAACATCAAACTTACAATTTTGTTAACAGCATAACAATAGTAAAATGAACAAGTATAAACTTAAATACAATGAAAGTGGAAAACTTGAAAACAGCTAATTAAAACCTAATAATAAGATTACCATGAAGCAATATAAAAAATATACACATTTAACAGCACTGAAAGGAGCATGCAGGACGTGAGGGGGAAGAGAGAGCAAGGCAGGCAACTGGCAGGGGTTGGAGACCCCCACCAGCAAAACCAGGGGCCCAGAGGAAATGGCCCCACGTAGCTACGCACTGTCTCTCCCACTCCACTATCAATTAACTCTAACTGAGAAACCTCCCTCACTCTCTTGTGTTTTCTGTCTGTAAATAGTTTAGCTCAACTCTTGTGCAATGGCAATATATCAAGTTTTTGTAATAAAATTTATTTCCCACTCTTTCCTTTTCAGAGGCCTGAATCAGGCCTTGGCTAATGAAAGAATTTTAAAATGGCACCACTTTTTCCAGGTGCTACAGTTTGTATAAAAGCACATTAATCTTAGTATTAGAACCTGAGACATTTAAATATTATATCATCAAGTTCAGCAAACAATTATGAGGCTAATATTCAGTCGGCCTTACCGGGGTAGTGGGACAGCTTAGCTTGATTAACTTTGTCCATTCTTTGGTGCCTAAATCAGTGGCGTACCAAGGGGGCGGTCCGCCCCAGGTGCACGCTGCTGGGGGGGTGCCGCGCGCCTGTTGGCCGAGTCCGCTCGTTCCCTCCCTGCTGCTCCCTCTGCGCAGAAGAAGTTACTTCCTGTTCCGGGGCAGAGGGAGCAGCAGGGAACGAGTGGACTCAGAGCCGACAGGCGTGCGGCACCCCCCCCCCAACACGAAAAAATGCACCCGGGGGGGTCACGCTGCACCCGGGGGGGGGGGTAATTTCACCGTGGGGGGTCCCGCTGCACCTGGGGGGGGGGGTAATTTCGCCAGGGGGGGGTGCATCGGCGATCCACCCCAGGTGTCAGCCAGCCTAGGAACGCCACTGGCCTCAATGTCGACACCCCCTTACAGAAGGATTCCCTTAGTGCAAACTTTTACCCAGAATGAGTGGAAGCATTCCTGGGCATGAGTTTGCACAGAGTACAGACTTAAGCATATATGTTATAAATACACACAGATACACAGAAAATTTGCCCGGGACATTTGCATAAATCGTAGAGCAGTTCAAGTGTCTCTGTAATGACCTATTTTAGGGGCCCTTTTACAAAGCATCGGTAAACCCAATGCGGGCTTACTGCTCGCTATCCCGGAACTACCACCGGCCCAACATGGCCACCAACAGTAGTTCCGGCTAAAGGGAGCGCCATTTCTGGTGTGCCATAAAATATTTATTAATTTAATAGTGCAGCACTAACCTGGCGGTAATCAGGCATCACCGCGTACTGCCCGATTACCACTAGGTTACCGTGAGAGCACTTACAAACTCCCTTAATGCCACCTCAAAGTGGTAAAAGTACTCTTACTGCACGGTCATTTTTACAGCCTTTTTACCTGCTGTGGTAAAAAAAAGGCCCTGGTGCGCAGGAAAAACAGCCCCTGCCGCTACCGCAGGGCCCTTCCTATAGCTTAGTAAAAGAACCACTCAGAAAAGCTCCATCCATAACATGCCCTCTCTGAAAAATATTTTTTTTTAAATCAGCAATGTGTTTACCGTGTGATAACAGGCTGTTTTATACATTAAAAGGAACTGGGGGCATGACCTCCTGGAGCCAGTCTGATAGCTTAATCCTGGCATTTCAGCTGAAAAAATGAAACAGGAAACACGTGGGATCTTTGAGCACAGGTGTGTGATCAACTTCCTGCTAGTTCCCACCCATCAGTAACATGAAGTCTGGGACATGGTAAAACCTTCAGCGTGATGAGCTCAGACACTCTGCGCATTTTGTATTTTATCACTGCAGCCTGCAGTCCAGGGTGAAGGTTGAGGAGATGCTGGGAGCTCAGGAGATACTTGAGAAACTGAGGAGCTGAGAGATGCTGGGGTACGAGAGACCCTCAGTACTCCTCTGCTTATATCTGTAAGTTCCCTTCATACAGTAGGGTAAGGGAAGGGCTTTGGGATTTAGCTCAGCCTTTTTTTTATTGTAGCTCAAAGCGAGTTACCTGCTGTACCTGAATGTATTTACCTCTCCCCAGAGGGCTCACAATCTATGTTTGTACCTTAGGCAATGGAGGGCTGAGTGACTTGCCCAAGAACGCAGATAGGCATAACTTATTCACATATCTGCCACACAAATTAGATAGCCTACGACAAACTTTCTCTCTACACTTTCTGACTTGCTTCATTTCATATAATATTTCTGTACCATGGAGATAAACAATAGTAATTTCTTAATGCTACTGTATGCCTGGTTTGTGGGGTCTGTGTTGGTGACTGCTCTGTTTAGGTGTTGTTGCTGTCCGAACTGCTTTCAGGAGTGATTTGGAGGAAACAGTTGCAAAAATACGCCTTTGTATATCATTTTATGATTAAAGACAGACTGCCTTAGATCTAACCCTTCCAAATCTGAGAGTCTGTTCTTTAGTCTTCATAAACCAGCCTTGGAATTGATTGGGAGGTGGACATTATTATCCAACAACAGGTGACCATCCAAGATAACAGACTGAGGAATTTATATGGATCACAACCTGTCTTTAGCTCTCACATCTCTGCCACACCTTAAGTTTTTACATAAATTATCTTTTCCATGAGAAAGAAATGGCAATGTTAACGTCAGCAGCAGTCATAGCTCTAATTCACAACTGTAACATGCAATATTTATTTATTAGGTTTTATTTACTGCCTTTTTGAAGGAATTCACTCAAGGTGGTGTACAGCAAGAATAAGTCAAACATAAGCAATAGACAATTATAGCAGTAGGTCTGCCACAAAATAGCCTGAACTGGCTACAAGTTCAGAATTGTGCAGCCAGGTTGGTTGTGGGTGTACAGATCAGTCTGTCACCCTCGTCTTCTGTACACTTCACTGTCTTCTGATTAAATCAGATGTTTATTCAAGTTGCCCTTGCTAGTTTTAAGCTCAAGAATATCTAACCTCAAAATACTTGCAAGGCAAACTGCAGTTGTACGTCCCTTGTTGCTCACTGAGGGTCCTTTTACAAAGGCGCACTAGTGATTTTAGTGCGCGCTAATGATTAGCATGCGTTAAACGCTAGAGACGCCCATAGAAATATATAGGCATCTCTAATGTTTAGCACGTGCTTATTTTTAGTATGCGCTAAAAATGCTAGCTTGCCTTTATAAAAGGACCTTTAAGATCTTCCCATGGAGAACAGCTACCAAGGTCTTCAGTGAATGAAGCACAGTTATATAAAACCAGAATCAGAACTTCGCCATCACTGGCCTACACAGTGCGTTTTTTCTAGAAAAAAAGGTGCCGGTACTTAAATGCTAGGCCACCCTTCAAGGGTGGGGTGATCACTGAGGGACCCACCCCACAATAGCCAGGCCCCCAGCAACCAGTCACAGAACCTATGACAAGGCAGAATTGGTGCGTAGAGCCTGAGCTCCTTCATTAAAACCTGGGGTCCATAGGTCAGTTTTAGCAGACAATGGAAAAGGTGCCGGTACTCAGTACCCCCAAGTACCCCCTCAAAAATAGCCCTGGGCCTACACTACCCCATGATTTTTGACTGGAACAAGCTACCCCAAGATTTATGGTTTAAGTCGTGATTGCTTGTAATTTTTTAGAGGCCTTAAGACTAGACTTTTAATGTTATTGACTGAATTTTCTAAGTTTTAAACAATGTTGTTATATTTTATGCTTTGTTGTTTTTAAACTTTATGCTGTGCATTACTTTGTACAAATAAAACGACTCAAAATAAAAATGAACTGAAGTGGAAATTTCATTCTGTAAATTATAATTACTCTTTCTTCTTTCCATAAGCTTCATCCAGCCCTCTGCATTAGAGAAAGTCAAACATTTTATTTCTTTTTTATGTATAAAGTTGGTTAGGATATAAATTTGTGAGAGAAAAAAAAAGGTGAAAATGATCCTGGTTGCTGAATTGGTTTAGTCTGTCTGCAGTGCGGGAGCTGAACAGCAGAGGGCCAGACAGCATTTTTTTTAAGTTATGATGAAATATATTTCAATCCACTCTGAAGAAAACAGACAAATGTAAACACAGTATTCATGAATATAAACTGGAAAATGTAAAAATCAGTTCCACTGCTTACAGATCTATGTGTTCCATCACATTTTCCCATAAATTTCTTTTATAGATGTTTCTATTTGTTAATGGCACTATAATTTACAAATTGTTTCATAAATAGTGTAGAGAAAGTGAGTAATCTGGTCTGTAGGTTGTACTTCTTTATAGCTGGAATGAATTAAGACCTCAGGTCCTTCCTGTGCCCTTATTAGAAACTTTTAAAGCTGAACTAAAAATGTTCTTATTTATAGATGCTATAGCTCTGCTGCCAGAATGTCGCATTGATTCGAGATGATCCTGAGTGATTTGCCCCCTCCTTGTTACTATTACCTTCTTTACTGCCCGAATTGTAGTTCACCCCACCTACCCTACCGTATGTATCATGTTTAGCCTCCCTTTGCTTTTATTTGTTTCATTTTCCTCCTTGTTTACACAGTAAGCGGCTCTTGAATCCCACTGTTATCCAAAAACAAGCTTATGTTCAAAGTGGCTTACAATTTACATTTTGGTGAAGTTACAGTAGTGCTTTACAATTTGGAGAGGGCATCTGAAGTTCGTGTATTCATTCTTAGAGTTGTTGAATAGATAGATTTGGAGAGGAAAAGCTATGGTAGCTTTGTGATTAGTTTTGGAGTTTTTGAGATTTATTCATACAGTTTTGAAGAGGTAGATTTGAAGAGGAGGGTTACGATAGCTTTTGTAATTAGCTGTAGACTTTTTTGATGGGATAGGTTTTGCAGATATTTGTTCATTTAGTTTTAGAAGAGGTAGATTTCAGGACGAAGGCGATGATAACTACTAAGCTTGTTACTATTATTATTTATTGGGATTTATTAACTACCTTTATGAGGAGATTTCCCGAAGGCAGTGTACAGCAGATATAGCTCAACAAAAACAGTCAATAACATGTTATTTGCCCCTTAACACAGGCTAAACAGCAATAACATGCTTTATATAACTGTAATGCACATTAGTTTAGGTTACGGTGGGAAACATAATAATGAGATGCAAATTCATGCAAAACATTTCATTATGTAAATCAAATAATGCAGCTTGTGGTGAACACTGCAAGTAGCATTATTTCAGAAAAAGAAACCCTCCAGCCCAAAGCTAGCATTGCTTTTCCTGCCTGAGGAGTATCAGTCCACTAGCTCGTGGCCCAGAGCTCCCAGACAGCATCATATAGGGGCTGGAGCTGAAGCATACTTCCCACTCCCCCTCCCCCCTAAGACCCCTGCACTGCAAGGACCTCCAAGATCCCACCCCCCAAATACACTCTCATATCAGTAGTACTCCAAGACCATCACTAGGTGTCACTGCTGCCATTTTGACCCCAGTGCAGGCACAGATAGGAGCAACTTGGAATCACTCCTGCCTCAGCCTCAGTATCCCCTAGAGCACCAGAGACTGAAAAAGGTAGTCCTGATGAGGGCCTATGGGAGGGTGGAGATCTTTGGGGTATCTGTATAGGGAGGGGAGATTTTCAAGGGATAATTCAAGGGACACTTTGAGGGTGGATTTGAGAGTGGTCCTCATTGGCAGGTATCCTTGGGAAGAGGGGGACAGTACAGGGGCAGCAGGGCAGTAGATTAGCAATCTGATGCTCCTGGGGGAAGGATATATAATGCGGCTTGCAAGGCTGATCACAAGTTGTGTTATTCATGTTCCATAGGAGTCACTAACCTGTGATACTCAGATTCCACAAGTTGGTGACTTTAAGGTAAACTTTTACCATTCCTTAGCAAATACCCTCCTTAGTTTGATTCAGCTCTTAAAGAAAGGATGAAGATATTGTGTATCTGGATTTTCAAAAGGCGTTTGACAAAGTACCTCATGAAAGACTCCAGAGGAAACTGTAGAGTCATGGGATAGGAGGTAGTGTCCTATTGTGGATTAAAAACTGGTTAAAAGATAGAAAACAGAGAGTAGGGTTAAATGGTCAGTATTCTCAATGGAGAAGGGTAGATAGTGGGGTTCCCCAGGGGTCTTTGCTGGGACCGCTGCTTTTTAACTTATTAATAAATGATCTAGAGATGGAAGTAACTAGTGAGGTAATTAAATTTGCTAATGACACAAAGTTGTTAAATCGCAAGAGGATTGTATAACATTACACGAGGACCTTACAAGACTGGGATACTGGGCATCCAAATGGCAGATGATGTTTAATGTGAGCAAGTGCAAAGTGATGCATGTGGGAAAGAGAACCTGAATTATAGATACATGATGCAAGGTTCCAAATTCGGCGTCACCGACCAAACCTTCTGCTTAGTGTGCAGTGACGGCTAAGAAAGCAAATTGAATGTTACGTATTATTAGAAAGGAGGACGTTATAATTCCTTTGTATCATTCCATGGTGCGACCACACCTCGAATATTGCGTGCAATTCTGGGGAGATGTGACAGAGGACTATAAAATAATTAATCACATGGAACAGGTAGACATGAATCATTTGTATACTCTGGGTTGTATGTCACTATAAGGAGGATTCTGTCTGTTGCTTTTTTTTTTTCTTCCCCCTCAGTCCAAATCATAAAAATGTAATCGATGTACCAATAGTATTTTAGGGGTTTGGTCTGGTATGTATTCAGAAATGTCTCTTCCAGCTCAGCCATAAAGAGGTTGGCATATTGGGGTGCTGTCCTGGTGCACATTGCAGTGCCCATTATTTGTAGATAGATATCATTGTTAAAGCGGAAATAGTTGTGAGTTAAAATAAATTTGATTAGTTTTGTAATGGTTTCTGGTGAGTATTGATGGTCCAGTGTGGATGTTTTTAGGAATTTCTCACATGAAGCTATGCCATCTGCATGGGGAATGTTGCTGTATAGTGATTCTACATCCATCGTGACCAGAAGGGTGCTTAGTGGTAATTGCTTGATATTTTTCAATTTATTCAGAAAGTCTGTGGTGTCTTGTATGAAGCTGTTTGTTTTGTGCACGAGAGGTTTCAGAATTCCCTCTATAAGTCCAGATATTTCCTCCTAGAGTGTGCCAATACCCGATATGATTGGTCTGCCAGGGTTTCCAGGTTTGTGGATTTTGGGTAGCATGTAGAATGTGCCCATAGCAGGCTGGTTTGGTATGTGTTTCTTCAGATGTGGTTGTACTTGTTTAGGAAATGTTCTGATCAGGTCTTTCAGCTGTTTTGTATAATCCTGTGTGGGATCCTCAGTTAGTTTCCTTTAGTATGTATTGTCTAAGAGCTTTCTGTGCCCTTTTTCAATATATTTTTTTGTGTCCATAATTACCACTGAACCACATTTGTCTGCGGGTTTGATGTTAGTTAGTTTGCAGAGTTCTTATGGCCGCTCTTTCTGGTGGAGTAAGATTATACAGAATTCTCTTGTTTGTTGGAAAGCTGTGATTTTACTCTATGCCTGAAGCTTTCTATGTAGATGTCCAGTTTGTAGTTTTGTCCATCCTGTGGGGTGAAATAAGTGTTCTTTTGTTTAAAACTGTATTCTGGTCTGTTGGGGGTCCCTTTGTTGTGAAAATGTGCCTTCAGGCGCATTTTTCTAAAGAATTCTTTCTGGTCTGAGTATAATTGGATTTCGTCCAGCTTGCTGGATGGGCAAAATGAAAGTCCTTTGGAGAGTACTGTCTTGTTTTGAATACTGTGAGCCCTTGGGTCCTGCTGGAGGCGGAGATAACCACTGGCCTCCAAAGGACAGCCGGACAACCCCTAACTTCACCCGTGGCGACCACCGTTCACTGGGAGTTGAGCCCCCAGCTGCAGGCGGCCAACGGGACTTCAGGAACCACAGGGGTCGGCGGACTGGCCTAACGAGAGAGGCAGGAGCAAGCAGAGATGGTCAGAAACAAGCAGTATTCAAGGCTGGCAGCAAACAAGGATAGTCAGGAACAAGCAGTAGTCAGGGCTGGCAGCAACCAAGGATAGTCAGGAACAAGCAATCAAGTCCAGAACCAGGAATACAGACAACAGATCCACGCACACTGCAACTACCTTGGAACAGAGTAGTAGCCAAAGCACAGAAGGGCTGAAGGCAGGGCTTTAAATAGGGAAGCGATCTGAGCCAACCATGCTCAGCTGTATCCAACATGGCTGCCTCCATAGCAGATCCTCCCAAGACCAAATATGGAGTTCCTTCTTGTTCTCGTTACTACAAGATGGCTGCCCTCTCCTGAGCTAGCCAAGATGGCTGCTGCCCTTGCTCCAAGTCGGGTGACGGCTGCTGGACTAGGAAAACCGAAACATGGCTGATTCCTCTGAGTTAACCAAGATGGCCGTGGTCTTTCTCCAAGCTAGATGATGGCTGCCAGGCTTAGGAAACCGAACCAACCCTTCCTAAGCCTGATCCTCCTCCCTTTCTGAGGAGCCCGTGGCCGGTCCCAGTGGGGGGGGGGGGGCGCAGAACAGGTGAGGAATGTGACAGTACCCTCCCCGGAAGCCCCCTCCTCGTCCCGGTCCCGGTTTCAAGGGGTATCGGGAGTGGAATTCCTGGATTAGCTTTGTTACAAGAAATTATTTATTTTGGGGAAAATAGCTCGAGAGCACTCGCTACTGTTTATAATTTAAGAGCAGATGCTGTATTTATAAGTTTTAGGATATTAATTTCTCCACCAATCACCAAAGGTGATAATTGCAATGAATTAAATAGATTAAGTATATATAAAAGATACCATATACTCAGAACACAAAGAGACCGTATTTTTAGCTTCAAAAAGGTTGATTTAATATACAATTGCACACGAGAGGTAGGTTTTAAGAGATCTTTACAGATAATCTGTGCTTAAGTAAGGCAAAGTAGCAGGTCTAGATCAAAAGTTATGTTACTTACAAGTCCTTGTTACAAGCATGCTGTGGTCCAGCTGATTGATGAGCACATGTTTCAGGAGCAAGGCATCAGCGGACCCCAAAGAGAGCAGCAGGTCCCAAGAGGAGGCAGGTCCCAAGAGGAGGCAGGTTCCAAGAGAGCGAGCTGGGCTGTTTCCAGGCCTTTTATAATGTTAGCAGAGAAGCATGGTGTGTGCATGTCCTGGATATTTTGCAAGGCATTATGGTTAATGTAGTCTGTTCACATGACCACATTATAAGTCCTTCTTTCTGCAGATGTCCTGGCATCCATTTGTCTGATAGATGATGGGAGGGGCAGGTATACCTCTGATGACAGGCAAATGTTCTGTTTATGCTTTTCCTCTGAGTTCTTTGTTTTCAATGGGGTATTCAGGTGCCCACCTTAGTCATGCCTTTGTTAGGTGGGAGGGCAAAGGAAGCTCTTTTGTTTAAGGAATGAGAAAAGGCAAGGTGAGGTCCCTGCCACTGCAGCAGTACCTTTGTCTTGTAAATATTCCCCAAAGGGAGAGGGAAGAGGGCTTTTGGAATGAGACTATTTTCTCTGCTGCAGTGTCAAATATATATATATTTAAAAGCTGCACAAATATATTGGTGTATATATATGTATCTGATCCAACACAACATCATGCTACACATTTAATTCTGATGATTGGCTTATACCATAACAGTTTGAGGGCATGAATGTTGCTATCTGGTTCCCAGGAGTTATCCTCCGGCCCGTAGTGCTTCCAAGAGAGCAAGTAGAAGAGCTTCCCCCTCTGCAGTTTGGAATCTACGATCTCCTCCTCTTCATATTCGGAATCTGGCTCAACTTCAGGCACCACTGGATCGCCTGTCTGGGGATGCCATCTGGACCTCTGAAAGGGTTTTAGCAACGAGATATGGAAAGCGTTATGCACCCGCAAGGTCTTAGGTAGGCGTAAGCGGTAGGTAACCGCCCCAATCCGGGACTATACTGCGAATGGCCCGATGAAGCGAGGGGCGAGTCTTCGGGACGGCAGCTGGAGTCTGAGATGTTTGGTGCTTAACCAGACCTTTTGACCGGGCTGATAAACCGGAGCCGCTTGTCGCCGCTGGTCCGCAAACACCTTATACTTGGCGGCCGCCTGGTGTAGTTGCTTCTGGACTGCCCGCCAGGTCTGCCGCATGTCCGAGAGGGCCTGTTTCAAGTGAGGAATAGGTTGAGTCGTGGAGATCGGAGGTGGAAGCCAGGGGTGCCGGCCATAAACCACAGAAAATGGTGACCTTTTGGAGGCGGAATTCGTGCTATTGTTGTAAGCGAATTCCGCCCAGGGCAGGAGCGGAGCCCAATTGTCCTGCTTGTCATTCATGAAGGCCCGGAGGAATCCCTTCAGAGTCTGGTTAATCCTCTCCACCATTCCATTGGTCTGGGGATGGTAGGCCGAAGAATAATGCGTAGTTATACCCAGGGCGTCGCACAATGCCCTCCAGAATCGGGAGGTGAATTGGGACCCCCAGTCGCTGATAATTCTGATGGGTAGCCCGTGGAGGCGGAAGACATGCTGAATGCAATGAGCGGCCAAGGTCGCAGAAGAAGGCAGCCCTTTCAATGGAACAAAATGGGCCATTCGGGAGATCCGGTCCACAATAACCCAGATCACCGTATGTCCCTGGGAGCGAGGGAGATCCGTGATGAAATCCATGGAGAACTCCTCCCAGGGGCCCTCGGGAACCGGTAACGGCTGGAGCTTCCCCCATGGACTTCCTGTCGCCGATTTGGTGCGGGAGCAGGTGGGACATGACGCAACATACTGGAGCACGTCCTGCGCCATGTGAGGCCACTGATATTGTCGGGCAATCAGGTACAGGGTTTTGTGAAAACCGAAGTGTCCCGCAAAGGCCGAGGAGTGGGCCCAGTGCATTACCCTCCTTCTGTCCTTGAGAGGCACCCGGCTTCTGGTGGGGCCCACCGCGGTGGGCATGGCTGACACACAGTCGGGATTCAACATGGGGTGCATGTCCTCGGGGTCCTCCGGTATGTCAAAGGCTCTGGAGAGCGCATCCGCTTGGACATTGCCTTCGGCTGGGAGGAACACCAGGCAGAATTGGAACCTGGCAAAAAACAGCGACCACCGGGCCTGGCGAGGGTGCAATCGCTTAGCCTCTTGCAGGTATAACAGATTCTTGTGGTCCATGATGACCGTCACCATGTGTTCCGCACCTTCTAGCATGTACCTCCATTCCTGTAGTGCCAGTTTCAGGGCCAGCAGCTTCCGGTCCCCCACAGTGTAATTCTGCTCCGCCGGAGTAAATTTGCAGGAAAAGAAGAAGCACGGGAGTCTTTTCCCAGAAGAGTTGATCTGGGACAGGATGGCCCCAGCCCCCACAGATGAGGCATCCACCTCCACGATAAACAGCTTACTGGGATCGGGGCTCCGGAGGATGGGAGCTGAGAGGAAGGCCTTCTTCAAAGTCACAAAAGCTTCCTGCGCCTGGGGTAACCACTCTCGGACATTCGCTCCCTTTCGGGTAAGGGCCGTCAAAGGCACGGCGACTAGGGAGTAGTGCCAAATGAACTGGCGATAATAGTTCGCAAACCCCAGAAAACGTTGCAACGCCTTGAGGCTCTGGAGTCTAGGCCAGTCCTGGATGACTCGCAGCTTGTCCGGATCCATTTGGAGTCCCTGGGCTGAGATGATGTAGCCCAGGAAAGGGACCACTGGCTGATGGAAGGCACATTTGCTTAACTTGGCAAACAGCCGGTGTCTCCTCAACCGCTGAAGCACCACCCGCACGTGATCAACGTGTTCCTGGGGTGACCTGGAGAAGACTAAGATGTCGTCCAGGTACACTATCACTGAAGAGTACAGAAGATCCTGGAAGACCACGTTGATGAAGTTTTGGAACACCGCTGGAGCATTACACAACCTGGAGGGCATAACCAAGTACTCAAAATGCCCTTCGTGCATGTTAAAGGCGGTCTTCCACTCATCCCCCTGTCTAATACGAATGAGATTGTAGGCCCCTCGTAAGTCCAGCTTTGTGAACATCTGAGCTCCCTGGAGCTGGTCGAAGAGCTCCGGAATCAAAGGCAGGGGGTACCGATTCTTCACCGTAATCGCATTGAGGCCACAATAGTCAATGCAAGGTCTGAGGGTGCCATCCTTTTTACTGACGAAGAAGAACCCCACTCCAGCAGGCGAGGATGAAGGCCGGATGAACCCCTTCCGTAGGTTTTCCTGGACATAGGTCTGCATGGCCTTGGACTCGGATCGCGAGAGCGTATATAACCTGCCCCGCTGGGGCATCCGGTCCGGCAGCAGGTTGATGGCACAGTCAAAAGCTCGATGTGGTGGTAAAGTATCCGCCTCCACTGGATTAAAGACGTCGGCATACGCCTGATACTCCTGTGGCAAAACCGCCTTACAGGGCTGGAGTCTCTGGGGCGCTACCGTAAGAACCGGATAGCTAACTGCCGGCCTTCCCAGGCAGGTCTCCCTGCAGTGCCTGCCCCAGCCTCAGATCTGCCCGCTGGCCCAGTCGATTGCAGGTGCATGGCGCCATAACCAAGGAAGTCCCAGGACCATAGGGTGAATGGAGTTCTGGAGGACCAACAGCTGGATCTTCTCCCGGTGACGTTTACCCACCTCCAAGTTGAGTGGTGGAGTAATCTGGGAGACCGTGTGCAGGAGCACTGTACCCTGGATGGAGGTGACTTGCAGAACCAGACTACATGATTCCGCAGGCTGTTGCCACTGGTCGAACAACTCAGCGCTAATAAAATTTCCCCCGACTCCAGAATCGAGCAAGGCCCTGGTATGGATCGTCTTTTCTTGCTAGTGTAAAGTCACCGGAATGGTAACCAAGTTGTTGGGAGAAGCCGAGTGCCCCAAGGCCATTCCCCCTACATGGCCGGGGCACCGGCATTTCCCGCCGGCCGAGTAGGACAAGTGTGGATGAAGTGACCGGCCTCTCCACAGTAAAGACACAATTTGTTGCACCGTCGATGAGCCCTCTCTGCGGTGGTCAATCGATGGCGCCCCAGGACCATGGGTTCTGCCGGTGGACCTCCCCGGGCACTGATCGATCGCTTAGGTGACAACACCCGTCCAATATGGCCCGCAGATCTTGAGGCTCAAGGCTGGCCCGCCTGTTCCTGGGCTCGCTCCTGAAAACGCGTGTCCATCCGAATGCAGAGGGCGATCAAAGTGTCCAGTGATCCTGGGACATCCCTTCCCGCGAGCTCGTCCTTGATCCGCCCCTGAAGACCCTGCCAGAAGATAGCGGAGGAGGGCCTCCTGGTTCCATCGTAACTCAGCGGCCAGGGTCCGGAACCAGACAGCATATTTGCCTACGGTCCCCTCTCCCTGTTGGATTCGCAGCAGCGCTGCTGAGGACAAGGAAGGTCATCCTGGTATATCAAAGACCATTCGAAACTGGCGCTGAAACTCCCCAAAATCAGATAGGAGCGGGTCCCGTTGCTCGAGAAACGGAGATGCCCAGGCCAGGGCTGTCCTGAGAGGAGGGAAATAAGGAAAGACACCTTCATCTGATCTGAGGGGAACGGCCCCGGTTGCATGTCGAAATACAAGCACTGATTCAGGAACCCCCGGCAGGAAACCGGGGCCCCGCGAATGGCCCCCCCAGCCGGGGGACCATTGCGGCAGCCTGGTTCTGAGCCTGAACAGTCGTCAGCTGGGCGCAAATAGTCTGGAAGGCCCTGGACAGGGTGTTCAGCTGTTCCTGCTGCTGTTGCAGAATCTTGGCCAGATCCCTCAGGTCAGGTCGAGAGGTTTACTATCCCCATTTGATCTTCATCCATTGGAGCCGACTCTGTGGGTGCTGTGGGTGCTTGAGCACCCCCAATATTGAGAAAATTCCTTGTATGTGTCCAGGGAGGGTTTATTTCCATTGGGCTTAGCACCCCCAATAATTTTGAAAAGTTGGCTCCTATGTCTGCATCTCCAAAGGTGTGATCTGTGTTTCTTGGTTTGTTTGGGCTCTAATTTTCACATACCTCAGATGTGTATCCAAGTGTCTCCAAGGTGTCTGGGGATGTTGGTTTTGCAGAGCTGTTTCTGTTCCAGGATAAGCTGTTTTTCTCTCTGTGATTCTGCAGGAGAGAAGACAGCTTTATTTCTTTTTTGCGGACAGCAATGTATTGTTTTTCTCCTTGAATGTTATGCAAGGTCCTCCTTAAGTTGTCTCATACGGTGTGGATGTAGTTCCTCCATGTTCTTCATGATTTTATCCCTTTGGGTTTGTATTATTTTCTTCTTCTTGTAGAGTTGATGTATAAGTTCATTTCTTAGTTTCTGAATAGTGCGTCTGCAGAGTTTCTCTGCATAGTCAGAATTGTAAGTAGTAGCCAAAGGATTTTTGATCCACAGCTGAATCCATTTTACCACAACTTGAAATCGCCTTGGTAAGAATCAATCACCCAAATTTGCAAGAACACCTTAATGCAGTCCTACTCTACAGACCGCAAGGCAACTGGCAAGAGTCCCAAACACACTTTATGGACTTTATCTCGAACACTTGTGTCTCTACCTCAAACCTTATCATAATAGGAGATATCAACTTGCACCTTGAAGATCTTACCTCAACAAACACCCAAGAATGCAAAGAGTTCCTACAACTATGGGACCTTCACGGACCAAACACGCAACCAACTCACAAAACAGGACATACACTAGACATTATCACACTCAAATTTGATCCTGACTCAAACCTTATAATAACAAATACAAAATGGACACCCACACCGTGGTCAGACCACTATAAAGCAAACATCTCCCTCAAATGGCGAACGAAAGACTCACCTAACAAACAAGAACGAAAAACCTACACCACGAGAGGAAAAATAGACCCGATAAGATTCTGGCAACAGATCTACCACAACGGATGGACAATAAAGGCAGATACAATCCAATTCCTCCTAGAATGGGACGATAGATGCAGATCAATACTAGACAGTATTGCCCCAACTCAAAGCAGAACCTCACAGAGAAAGAACTCAATACCATGGTTCAATGAAGAACTGAAAAAACTTAAAACACAAGTTAGAAGGTTAGAACGAGTGTGGAATAAAAAGAAAGATGACCCCACACTTAATGCCTGGAAACAACTTCAAAGGAAATATAAATATACCATAAGACAAACTAAAAGATTATATTACAAAACTGTAATCGGACCAAACTACAAGGACACGCATAAACTCTTCGAACTCGTGAATAAACTATTAGATACTGCACCAGTCACAACCAACAGCAAAGACACACCAGGAGTAGACAATCTCGCGAGATACTTCAACGAGAAAATCGTACAACTGCGACTTAAAATACCTGTCAATACCATCGACTACGCCGTACTCCTCGACTGTCTAGATCCAGACCCTGGTGTATACCCAGCAGATAGAACCTGGACCAAGTTCGAGATATTATCGAAGGATCTCATCTCCCAAACGCTCAAAAGATTCGCCAAATCTCACTGCAAATTAGATATATGCCCAAACAACCTCATGACATATGCCCCTCAACAATTTATAACAGACCTAACGATTCACTTGAACTATATGTTACAAAATGGACTCTTCCCGAAGGAGAAAGGAAACATTCTACTCACCCCCATACCCAAAGACGCAAAGAAAAGTGCTAGTGAATTAACCAACTACAGGCCAGTAGCATCCATTCCCTTAATAACCAAACTAACGGAAGGAATGGTGAACTCACAAACTATCTGGACAAATTCTCAATATTACACGACTCCCAGTCAGGATTTCGGTCTAACCACAGTACTGAAACAGTACTAGTCACTCTCATGACTAAATTCAAACAAACGGTTGCAACTGGCAAGAACATACTACTTCTACAATTTGACATGTCTAGCGCCTTCGACATGGTTGATCATGGAATACTACTACATATCCTCGAGTACTTTGGAATAGGAGGCAACGTTCTCAATTGGTTCAAAGGGTTCCTAACCACACGATCATACCAAGTGACATCTAATTCGACTACATCAGCCACATGGACACCTGAATGCGGAGTTCCACAAGGATCCCCCCTCTCACCGACCTTATTCAACTTAATGATGATACCCTTGGCCAAACTACTATCAAACCAAAACCTCAACCCATACATATACGCAAACGACGTAACGATTTACATCCCATTCAAACAAGACTTAAAGGAAATTTCCAGTGAAATCAACCAAAGTTTACACATCATGCATTCATGGGCAGATGCATTTCAGCTGAAACTCAACGCAGAAAAAACCCAATGCCTAATACTCACCTCTCAGCATAATACAAACAAATTCACCACCATTAACACACCAAAACTGAATCTTCCAATTTCGGATACCCTAAAAATTCTTAGAGTTACCATTGACTGACACCTAACACTTGAGAGTCATGTGAAAAACACAACCAAGAAGATGTTTCACTCAATGTGGAAATTAAAAAGAAAAAGACCTTTTTTCCCCAAGGACCATCTTCCGTAGCCTGGTACAATCAATGGTACTCAGTCATTTAAACTACTGCAATGCACTCTATGCCGGCTGCAAAGAGAAAATAAGCCGCATTGAGCCTGCCAAGAGTGGGAAAGCGCGGGGTACAAATGTAACAAAAAAATAATAATAATCAAGAAACTCCAGACAGCTCAGAACACTGCAGCTAGACTCATATTCGGTAAAACAAAATATGAAAGCGCTAAACCCCTACGAGAAAAGCTACACTGGCTCCCTCTTAAAGAACGCATCACATTCAAAATATGTACCCTAGTTCACAAAATCATTCACGGAGATGCCCCAGCCTACGTGTCAGACCTGATAGACTTACCACCCAGGAATGCTAAAAAATCATCCCGCACATTCCTCCACTTCCCCAACTGCAAAGGTCTAAAATGCAAACTAATGCATGCGTCAACCTTCTCCTACTTGAGCACACAGTTTTGGAACGCACTGCCGTGCAACTTGAAAACGATATATGAACTAACTAACTTCCGCAGACTACTGAAGACCCATCTCTTTAACAAGGCATACCACAAAGATCAACAAATGTGAACTCCTCCACATATATCCAGAATTGTCTTATAATACTTGCTTGTTATACTATTATCATGCTTCATCATTATCAAGTACCCAAGATCCTTATGTAATACTAAATGTCTATTTTCTTATATATTTCTACCATCCATGATGTATTGTAAGCCACATTGAGCCTGCAAAGAGGTGGGAAAATGTGGGATACAAATGCAATAAATAAATAAATAAATAAAATGTCATTCTTCTTGCAGATTGTCAGAAAGTAAAGATGCCTGTTCACTTTTTCCATAAGTTTGTTAATTTGCTTTTTCATGTGGCTGTATGCGGTATCTTCCATCTTGAGTAGTGAGGTGTGGGAGCCGTATTAGTCCACTTTTAAAGGTAATCAATAGAAATAAAACAAAATAAAACATGGAAAAGAAAATAAGATGATACCTTTTTTATTGGACATAACTGTCATGTATACAAGCAGGAAACTAGGTTATGAGCCCTTGGACCACTGCTGAGGAGCGGCAGTGGCAGGCAAAACCACCCCACGCTAGAGACAGGGCAGATCTCTGACAAACCTGCACCTGGCCACTTTTCACCCAGAGTTGAGCTCCAGGCTTCAGGTGGCCGGCAGGACTTACTGGACAGGGCAGGACAGGATAACAGCTAGGAAGCACAGGGACCGCAAGGCAGGGAAAGGATAGGCTAAAGGACAGGACTGAAAACTGCGAGCAGCCACTGAAACAGGGAACAAACACAGCTAGACAGGAGACTGACCTGAAAGCTGCAAACAGCCACTGAAGCAGGGAACAAACACAGATAAACCCAGAACTAGACAAAGACATACAAACAAGACACAAGACTGGGAAACAAGCAATACAGTAATACCCTAAACTAAACATAGACTAACTAGAACAGGCAAGACTACAGGCAAGAACAAGAGCAAGAAAACAAACTCAGGCTGAAGTGCAACAAGCACCAACATACCAGGGCCTTAGACACAATGCAAAGGCAAAGCAGAAAGGTTTCAAAATGGCTAATAAGCCCAGCAGCAGCTGAGACTCAGATGCAACAATCACCAGGCAACTAAGGGTGCTGTGCAGGTTCAAACAAAACAAGCAGGTCTGGCAGTCTGGAAGATCCGGACCGGACTAGGCTGAAATCTGTAACGGGTGACAGCACACAGACAATCTAATGCAGCTAGCACACAGAGACAGAGACAGAGACAGAACTAACTCACAAAGAACAGACAGAAGCCAGCTCAAAAGCTGACCACAGGAAATAAGGTGAGTCTGAGAGGGGGCACGGCCAAAGACGTGACAATAACTTAATACATTTCTTGATTAGCTTTCAAAGGTTGCCCTTCTTCGTCAGATCGGAAATAAGCAAATGTTGGTAGATGACAGTATATATGAGTGAAACATCAAAGCATTTCAGTGACAGTCTATATGCATGGAGACAGGAGGCAATGTCAGTATATCTGAGTGAAACATCAAAGCATTTCAGTGACAGTCTAACAGGATGGGGGTGGATAGGTGAATGTCAGGGAGACAGGAAGGTGACAGAACAATACAATTTACAAAGCAATACAATTTTATGCTTTATAATGGGCTAGAAAACTCAGGTCTTTGTTAAGTCCTGTCTGGAGGGTGTCAAAATATTTAATCATTCTGACTTCAAAGGTCTTACGTTCCTGTATTGTTTTAAAGTTCCCTTTCAGGATCCTTACCATAAAATCACTGGTACAGTGTTCTGGTTTTGTAAAGTACTGTCCCACAGGCGTGACATCTTTGTTGGTACTGGCATTTTTCATATGTCTATGTAAATTAAATCTCTTCTTTAGCATCTGACTTGTTTCTCCAATGTAGCAGCCTTCATCGCATTTTTTACATTGAATGATATATACCACATTGGAAGATGAGCATGTGAAAGATTCCTTAATGTTGAATATTTTTCCTTTGTGAATGACCGTGGGGTCCTGTGAGATATTTTGGCATAATTTGTAGCTGGATATATTGCAAGGATGTGTGCCATTCTTTTCTTTTTGAGTCTGTGTTGGGAGCTTACTTCTAATTAGCTTGTGTTTTAAGTTGGGTGGCTGTCGGAAGGCCAGCACTGGTGGGGATGGGAATATCTCAGTAATTCATCCTCCTGGAGTAGAGGCTGCAGATCTTTTATGATTTTTCTTAATTTTTCTAGCTCTGGGTTGTATGTCACTATAAGGGGGATTCTGTCTGTGGCAAACAACCCCCCCCCCCCCAAAAGGTTCCAAAATCTCAGCAGTTCATATAAAGCAGTTATGCAAAGCAATTCTTCAAACAAAGTAGCTCAAAAAGGGCTCAAACTCCCAGCAGGTCATGTATAGCAGGTATGCAAAGTAATTCTCCAAACACAGTAGCTCCAGAAAGGGTTCGAACCCTCCCCAGCAGTTCATGTAAGCAATTATGCAAAACAATTCCCCAAACACAGCAGTTCAGAAAGGGTTCAAACTCCAAGCAGTTCATGTATAGCAGTTATGCCCAAAACCACCACTCTTCCTCTCTCCCTTTCAAAAGAAATCAACCTAGAGAGAGTGGCAAGAGTCCCTCCCCCAACCAGGCCAGCATTATACCCTGACCACCACCCGCATGACCCTTCCGTGGTAAACCTGTTCTCTCAGCTCCCCTCGTGGGATAGCCACCTTTCCCCTTCTTCTAACAGGCTCTCCTCCCGAGCAGCCCTCTCCTGTTTCACCTCCTTTTTTCCTTCCAGTTTAGTCAGAGCAGCAATCTCCATCGGCCGTCTTGCTCTAGTTCCTCCCCCTTTTCTTCCCCTTGCCAGTCCATAGGTTCCTCCCCACAGCCATTGCTCAGCTGCTCTCCATTTGCTTGATTGGGCAGCTTCAGAACGCCTTCCCTCATCCTGGCTCTCTGGGACAGGTTTTTCCAACTTCCTTCTCTTGCCCTTCTCCTGACCTCCTCTAAGGGCTGTTGGGGATTGAAGTCCCTGTTTCTACCATGGGACCTACTCAGGGGCTGCTGGGAATTGTAGTCTTTTCCTTTTGTCCAATTCCCCAGGGGAAAGGATTCCTTCCTTTCTCTACCCAGTCTCCCTCCCTCTCGAGCCTCCTCATTCCTCCATGTGCCTTCATTCTCCCTCTCACCCTCATATTCCTCACAATCTATCTATCTATCTATCTATCTATCTATCTATCTATCTATCTATCTATCTATCTATCTATCTATCTATAAGGAATTCATTATTTACAATATGTATTTTTTCAAGTTTGTACCTCATGGATAACATTTGTTTACAAGAATGACAAATCTCACATCATTTCATGTCATTAACAAACAAAAAGGAGCAGAAAAAATATGACATTTTGTGCTTTTCCATTTGCCAATAATAGTGCGCACTCTTTCAAAAGGGGGCAAGCTACATGCCAAGAGGGCACACTACATGCAAAGAGGCACATTCTTTGCAAAGGCTGCACACTCTTTTCCCAATGCTGCACTCATTTGAAGCATTGCACATGAAAAGTGTGTCTTCTTTGTAATTAGTGTGCGCTCAATGACTTTGCTCCTGTGAAGACAAAATGGCCATATGAAAATGAATAGCATGAACATTCCTGGAAATGACAAGGAAACAACATGAAACACACATATTCTGGATGTCCACCCCTAGTTTTTATGTATCCATTATAATATCTAGTGTTGCACCATTGCACAGCTCTAAGTCATGCACATGAAACGCGTACAGTATTGAAAGGGCATGACCAGGTTATGGCTCACATAAATTCTGGTTCAGATTCACAAAGGTTTTTCTTCCATTCTGTGTCTGTGGTGGAAAAGCTGAGACAATCAGACCTTCTCTACATCTGCAGCTGGGTCAGTCAAGCGGATCTTTAATACATCCAGTCCCAGCTTGGTCTGCAGATTCAAAGAATATTTTAGCCACTGAATTATTACTAAGCAAGAAACACAACATGAGCACATTCCGTTAAATAGTATGTGTATAGTAATCTGATACAAATCTTTATCTTCCATCTACTGCTGCCGAGGTGAGAGACATGTTCTGGTCCCACAGCAGCTTTGCTGGAACTGGAGAAATGATGTTTACTGGAATACTACAGGCTCATTCTGTCTTTAATAATAAACAAATGGACAAGTCAAGTGACATAACTAAGCTGTCAACGAAATCTGGGTGAAGGATCAGGGAAGTGAAAAACATTTCTTTATATTCACAGAGTTCATACAGAAACAAGTGAGATGAAAACACATACGAGTCATAAAGGAACATGTGCGATGAATACACATGGAGATCATACAGAAACACATGAGATGAATACAAGCAGAGCATGAGATAAATACATGCAGCGGAAATACAGGAGCACGTGAAATGAATACACACAGAGGTCATTCAGGAATGCATGAGATGAATATATGCAGAGATCATACAGAAACACGTTTGCTGAATACACATAGACATCATACAGAAGCATGTGAGATGAGTACACACCCCCACACAAGGAGGAATTTCAGTTTCACTCACACCTTTCCCAGATGTTCAAGGTGGGTTACATTCAGGTATTTTCCTGTCCTCAGAGGCTTATAATCGAAGTTTGTACATGAGACAATAGAGGGTTAAGATCACATGGAGCCGCAGCAGGATTTGAACCCTGGCTTCTCAGATTCTAGTCCAATGCTGTAAACATTAGGCTGATGGTCAAACTTTGACAGTGAGAGTCCTGGGAGTTCATGATGTAATATATACCTTGTCAGAGAACAATCATTTTCAGATAGCTGGTTCCCAATGTGCACATTTGTTAATTCACTGAGTCATCACTCTTACAGAGGTGGAACAGAAGGAGATCTTTGATTATAGAATTAATTTCCATTTCTGTAACTCCAGAGTAAAACTGCTTTTCTGTGAGTTTAATGCCATCTGTTTAATTAAGTTGAGAATAATCTGAAACATGCTGGCCTTTTCTTTAGTCATTCTACAATACAAAAAGACTTCTCTTCAAAAGCCAAGTCATTTTTAAGAGCAATGTACACATGAAATACCTGACATTTTAACAAGTGACAAGAAGAGCTTTACAAGTCAGCCTCTCTTGTCGCAGCCTACGAAAACGTGATCATGTCGGCTTGTTCCCGTGCATCAGATTTTCACTGGACTGGATTTGGGCCAAAAGCATGAATAGTGTCTTAAATAATGATTTCTTTGTGATAAGATCTTCACAGTATATCCCACAAGTGTGCCTATGAAAATCATATAGGTGAAGCCCTCCTTTGTGGCTGGTTTTGTTGAGAGTAAAGGGAGAGAAGAAATCTGCCTGATTAACTTTAGCACATCCAGCGCATGCCACATTGGCATTAACGCCTGGTTACTTTGTGCTGTATATCAGGAGCTTAGTCGAGATCGGGAGGCAGGGCTGGTGGTTGGGAGGCAGGGATAGTGCTGGGCAGACTTATACGGTCTGTGCCAGAGCCGGTGGTGGGAGGCGGGGCTGGTGGTTGGGAGGCGGGGATAATGCTGGGCAGACGTATACGGTCTGTGCCAGAGCCGGTGGTGGGAGGCGGGGCTGGTGGTTGGGAGGCGGGGATAGTGCTGGACAGACTTATACAGTCTGTGCCCTGAAGAGCACAGGTACAAATCAAAGTAGGGTATACACAAAAGTAGCACACATGAGTTGTCTTGTTGGGCAGACTGGATGGACCATGCAGGTCTTTTTCTGCCGTCATCTACTATGTTACTAAATCACAAACAGGTTTATTCTTTCTAAGGTGAACCTCGGTTTGCTTCCCTGGTACAGTTTGCTCAGGAATGGGGCTGTTTGAACATTTTTACATTTGCAGGAGGGGGGTGGGCCCACAGCTCTGCTTGCATTTAAATGGGAACAGACAGGCAGACTGGTGGGAGATCGTTTACACATTTTGAGGTAATTAATTCAATGAAAGGAATAAGGCTTGTGGAATATATGATGCACACACACTGAATGGAGAAAACAGGATCAAAATAAGGGACTTGGAAAACTTGCTCCCCACAAGTTTAGGGGAAGGGGAGAGTGGTGGTATGGTTGAGAATTCACTGTGGTGGGTGGGTGGGGGGAGTTTGTCTCATGCTGAGCCATCTCTGATGGCTGGTAATTCTGAACCCCAACAGGTAGAATACCCTAGAGGCTCTCCTGAAGACAGAAGGAGCGGCAGCCCTTAGAAGCATTGCAAAGCAAAGAGACCATTGGGAGAAGCTCAGGGCAGCATAAAATGGCCTGCGGGGGGGGGGGGGGGGTATCATCGGTGCCTAGGGCTGAGAAGAACAGAGACAACCCTCTAGTGGGGAACCCTGGTACTGGTGGTTGCAAAGCCCTGTTAAGGGCTAGTAAGCCTGACCCCCCCCCCCCCCCCCAGCAGGTAAAGACCCCAGAGGTTCCTCTTGAAGAGAGGACCAGTGAAAAAAATCCTCTTATTTATTTTAAATATATTTCCATGTAACTTCAGTGAGTGTCCCCTGGTGTTTGAACTTTTTGAAACAATAAACAATTGATTCACTTTTACCCATTCTTCACCACTCAGGATTTTGTAGACCTCAATCATATCCCCCTCTCAGCCATCTCTTTTCCAAGTTAAACAGCCCTAACCTCTTTAGCCTTTCCTCATTTGCACACAAAAGAATAGTTCCTTCTCTGTGGAACCTACAAGGCACAGGAGAAGTTTACCCAGGGTCTTACTGCAAACGTGCTCCCAAATAGTGTGTAAAAGCACCCATGGCTTCTAGAACATGCCAACTTCTAACAGTATCCCCTGTAGCTGTAGAAGTGTGAAATACTGCTCATAAAGAAGATTTTCAACTGCAGCTTGGCTGGCAGTGAACACAGCAGGGAAAGCATCTGGGGAATCTTAAAGTGCCCATGAGGTGCCTTTGCACAATCTTAATACTGCTTTTAACTAAACATTTTAGACTGTCAAACCACTATAGCACTGACTCGTTATGACCTGGATAAAATGACAAATACATTTAGTTTTTCAAAATTGCTTCCAGCACCAAGTCCTCTTTCAGAGAAAGAAAGGAAACCCTCAAAACTCAAAAGAATAATGAGAAAGACAAATTGATTAAGTGGATTCAGGACAATAAGTAACCAAGAGAGATTCTGAATCTATCTGTACAAATTTGTATATGAACTTCTTGGCGTCATTAAGGGAAGTCTTAGGGCTGCTTATTTTTCTTTGGCTTCTTGGCTTACAGACACAGAACCAGCCCTGGTGGCACACAAATCCTTACTACTCTGAAGAAGGTGTAACTTTGGGGGTGTGCGTGCCATTTTTTAATAAAATACTTGCATGCAATGCAGCTCCTCACCCGCTCATCCTAGACTACGCTTTCCAGAAATGCCTGCACAGTGCTTGCATAAAAAGGGGGGCTCTCTTTTCCTGCACCTACTTTTAATGTGTGTATAACCCCAGTTTTCCACATGTAGAACCTGCCTTATAAATTACCCCCCACAATGTTTTTATGCTTACTTTTGTCTTGGCAGAATATTGGGTCTTGTGTGTTTAAATTTCCTGGTGATCAGAGGCAGATCATCAGCTGAGACACAGAAGAGATTGTAAAGAACTGTGTAAGGTTCATAGCACTGTGCATACTGGCTGTGGCCAGGCATTTGGCTACTTTTCCAGTGATCCAGCAGTGCAGTACTGAGAACAGAGAGGTTGAACTTTACGCCAACATGTGCAAAACTCAGGAAAAGTGAGCTTGTGCTTAGGAGAACTAGAAGATAGAGCAGTGAGGTGAAAACCAGTGACATTGCTTGCGACCTTGACCAAGTCACTCAATCTTCTGTTGCCTCAAGTAACTCTCATGGGCAGGGACTTATAATTGATTACTGAATATTTTGTCGTGAGGGTACAGTGCTGTATGAAAACTATTCCACAACAAACCAACAAAATATTGGGTTCCTACCAGGTACTTATGACCCGGATTGGGAAGCAGGATGCCGGGCTAGATGGACCATTTGTCTGACCCAGTATGGCTATTCTTATGTTCTTATATGATAGTTTTAAATGTAGGCATTACCTGAGCATGAAATTATACATGGACATGGAAGTTTCCATCACCTAATGCTATCTACAGAGTCAAGGCCTGGCATTCGTGTGAGTGTCTACATGTGGCAGATACCTGCATGTTACAGTATTCTGTAGTTGCTGTCATAAGTGGGAGCCATGCCCATTCCCTGCCCAAGCTCCGCCCACATGTATGTCCCCTTTGCAAATATATGCTAAATGCACATATTAGCATATATACAGTATGCCATTATGCTAAAAATGTATGTGCATAACACAGGAGTAAATTTGGGGGCCATTAACATGACTAATCCTTTGAAATGTCACTAGAGCACAGGAGTATGAAAATATCTGTATGAAGCAGTAAGCTCAATTCACCAAAATACCCCTTTCAAAAACATACATATAATGAACCCACATGGAAGAGCACAAGATGGAATCGAAGACAGAATAAGCGGGTAGTCAAACTGTTGAATAATTCAATTTGCACAGTTTCTGTTATCAGACTCACACAGTGCTAGTGACATATGCCAAAGACTCCAGATGGAAGAAAAGAGTCCCATGATTTAATGTAAAACTGACACACAGTTAAAAAAGAAAAAAAGTAAAAGATTAAAAAAGACAATGGCAGCAAAAGGGAAAGAAACTGAATAGTGAAGGATTAGCAAGCACAGTCACATCCAGCCAAAACGTGGTTTTAGTGGGAAGTCAGGCACCAGCTTCGCCTGGAGATGGACTGATACACTGAGTGAAAATGTTTGCTTAATATGTGATAAATGACACAGAGTCAGCATGTTAATTGGTGGCCAAAATAAAAAGGGCTGAAACAATCAAAGTGCATACTGTTAACAAACACTGCCATCCCGGTGTACTTAAGGGCCACAGTTATAAACAACGAGCAAATTCTTCCGATGACAAGGATAAGGGTGATTATGAACTGTGAGAAGGTTAAAAGCAGATAGTGAATGAATGAATCTGAACTTCCATCTGTAGCTTCTGAAAAGTAGAGAAAGGAGCGGGGGAGGGGGGTGATTAGGGGTAATTCTTCAACCGTCTGCCTAAGTGGCACCTACTGTCCTTTGCGAAGTACTAGTGAAACAGGTGAAATATCACCTATAATTTAGGCATAAGCACTTAAAGCCACCAGGGCCGGTGCTAGGGTCTCTGGCACCCCCCTGCAAAGTATCCGTTGGTGCCCCTTCCCCCCATCCGGCATCTCCTTTCTCTGTTCTCCCTCCCCTTTCTCCCACTCCGCCCCCTTTTTCAGCCCAGTGCCTTAAAAGGTGAAGAATAAAAGTTTTTTTGTTTTTTTTAACTTGACAGCTTTTTAATTTATTTGAAAGCTTCCCATATGTAGATACAAATATCATGAAATAAAATTGAATATCACTAAAACTACTTTAAAATTATTGTAGCGGGTGGAAACAGCACTAATAAAGGCTGTATTTTGTGCTCCTTTTTCTATACTGTTCTATACAACGCAGTAATATATGGCCAAATTTCAGTGAGGATATCCTCTTTACTCATGGGTTCATCTTAACTGTTGTAATCTGCTTTGGGAAGCCTGGTGTTGTAAAGATTGGAAGTAAAATTAAACTCTCCTTTCATTGGAGCACATGAAATCACATCTTCACCTCATCTCTTTTGTACAAATGGTTTATTCTGGTTTTTTTTTTTTGTACAAATAGATTATTCTGTTTTGAGCATGTTTCAGGAACAAGTGGTTTTCAGAAGTCAAAATAATAAAAATAAATATGTTCTTTCATACAGATCACTCATTTACTTAAACATAACTGAATAGGCTATAAGCCCCTAATGCAATCCATTGGTTTTCTTATATTTCTTATATTTTGTCCTTGTGATGACTTATACTGTACCAAACCCTCTTCTGCTGCTGCCGCAGTAATGCCGCCAACCCCCTCCCACATACTACAACTCCCCTCTCCCACACACTACAACCCTCCCAAGAAGACCTACCTTGATCCTTGAAGGCCGCCCTAGTGATGTAGTGGCCTTTGTGGCTGCAGGGGCAAAAAAGAATCCCACTCTTTCCTGCCCTCTGCCACTCCTCTGTCTGTGCTTCGCTCTTCTGTGCTACAGGCGGCGCCACCGAGTTTTCAAAATGGCTGCCGAGACTTCAGCGACAGTCTCGGCAGCCATTTTGAAAATACAGTGTTAGCACTCACAGCACAGAAGAGCAAAGCGGAGATTGAGGAGCAGCAGAGGGTAGGAAAGAGTGGGATTCTTTCTTGCCCCCACAGCTGCAGAGGCCACATAAACCACCAGGGTGACCTTCAAGGATCAAGGTAGGTCTTCTTGGGAGGGTTGATAAAACACGATTCAATAGCGCTAAACCTCTCTGATTAAAACTGCACTGGCTCCCAATCAAGGAACGTATTTCCTTCAAAATCTGCTCTTTGGTCCACAAGATTGTCTACGGTGATGTCCCAGGATTGACTTGATAGATCTTCCGACCAGAAACAGAACCAGAGCGTCACGTACTTATTTGAACCTCCACTATCCAAGCTGTATTGAACTCAGATACAAATCAACCTATGCATCCAATTTTTCTTACTTAAGTACACAAATGTGGAATGCACTACCAAAGAGTGTGAAAGCGATTCACGACCGTCTTCAGGCGATCATTAAAGACCTATCTGTTTTGCAAGGCCTACCCTACTGGAGGCTTATAATTAGCTGCCCGGATGGCGCCTGTTCCATGAAGAAACACAGCCACCCACTTTCCTTTATAGAGTACTGGTGACCTCTTAAATGTGTACTAAAAGGTTAAGTCTGCATACTTATACCAGCATCTGTTAGCACCTAAATGCGATTTATTGCACTCCAAAAGTGTCATTCCCATGTGTACACCCCACTTGCAAATATGTGCTATGTAAATTAAGCGGGCAGACAGAACTGTGGCAGTTGTGTGATATGTCCACACATTACTCATGTAAATGTCATTATTGTAAACATTTACACACGCAATCACCTATGTGATAAATTTTCCCATGACGAGCAATTCTTTAACACACTAGCTTAAAGCCCTGGTTTTTCAAGAGCCCCTTTGGAAGTCTTTAAAAGAAATGGGAGGGAAGTAATGTATTATTATATTTTAACTATGCTTTGTTACATTGCTATTTGTTTTTATTTTATTATGTCTTTCTACATTTTTTTATCGTGCTCTTTGTAAACCGCTTTAAAATCTTGTCGTAGTAAGTGGTATATCAAGTCAATAAATCAAATCACATTTGGGGGGAGATTAGCTCCAACTGAAGAATGTCTGGGTTATTAAGAGCCTTTTTGTCTGAATTATGGACTGTATGCCAGTTAACCTTAGCAATGTCCCTTACTTACTGGTTCGGTTCTCCTGCTGTGACCATTTGCCACAAATTTGCAGGAAAGAGAACATGGCAAATGCTGGAAAAGAAGGCTGTAAGACGCTGTTAGCCTGTAAATGACATAGTAGCATATAGATGATGAATTCCCAAAATAACATAGCAAAAGGGAAACAAAATGCCACTCATCAGTGCAGAAACAAAACTGACATCTCCAGGCGGTCCCTCTTTGGCTGGCAGCTAGGATGTGGACAGAATTAAACAGATCAGATGGGGTTAATTGGCCTTTTTCTGCCATCATCTGCTTTGTTTTCCACTGTTGTTCAAAATGGATCAATTTATGATAATCCTAAATGGTATTCTTTTGCATATAGATATAGACACACAGATATATATATATCTGCAGCCATAACTATTTAGCATATAAATATATTATATTACCTTAAGAGGTTTGACACTCATTGAATCACTTGTATAACAGAGACAATCCTGAGAAGCAAGAGCACAGGAAAAAGCTCTAACACATTCAGCTCATCAGCTTAGCCAGCGTCACGAACCTCTTCATTTTTGATTTGCTTTCATTCCTGAGAACAAATAAGCCATTGCAAGTCTCCAAGCTGCTCATGGTTTAGCTATTGCTTCCATTATGTATCTGTGAGAACTGCGGAAGGAATTTCTCAAGCACCTGCATATGTTGTCTCCTGATGCACCAGGCAAACATAATCTGACAGTGACCAGAGGCAAAGAGATGTTCAGATCTGATTGACTTGTGCTAATATTTTGGACTCTTCTAATTTATTGCCCAGTGTCCTGATTAATTGTTTTCTATTTCCTTTCCTCTCACTTCCCTTCTCGTTCTTCTTTCCCCTATAACACACTCAAATTACTTGTCTGAGTTTATAGTCATCTTCATCCTGATTCACTGCACAATTACTTAAATAATTATCAGCATACAGCAGGGTGCAGGTACATTTGCAAGCAACGAACAATAACAGTATGCATGAACAATACATTTCCTTTCAAGCATTTGACGAAAAACTAAATTTTGTTTTCAGCATTCCACTTACAACAAATAACATTTCACCCACACACAGGGAGCCATTCTCAATACATTCTGCTACTATAAACAGAAATATTTCTGAAGGTGTTTATTCTGTGCTGTTAGTGCTATTGTCTGTGGTACTGGTTGGTCACTGATACTGTGCTGCATGATGTCTCCTGGTTCTCACATCTTGCTTGGACTCTGATCTTTTGTTCCCTCTAAACTGAGCAGGAGTCCTCCAACAGCATTGCTGCCAGTAGGTGGCGATGCTTCAAAAATGTGTTTTCAATCACTAGGGACAGTTGTACAGAGCTTGCCTGTCCCTCATTATTGAAATTGTGATGGTAAAACAGCGCCCCCACTGGTAGGGCTGTAGGTGCAGGACTCCCGCTCATCTTAGAAGGACAGTGCTCTGATCTCCAGGCTGTGGCTGCTGTGTTGTGCAGTATTCACTCAGTGGCAGTGAGGGATTTTTTTTTAGCTGCTGCCAGTTTTATGCTCAAATCTTTAATGCCAGGCTATGTCCAGGCACTTGCATTCAATATCTGAGTATGTGCAGACAGACAACCCTTATCCGGGTCAGGCCAATATTCAACCCTTAACCAGATAAGTGAAATCAGACAAAGATAGGGTTGTGCTTTATGCGGACCGATTTGTTCAGTTACCTTATCCAGTTTACTAAGTTTAATTAGCGTTTGCTATACCACTCAATTAGTAACCTTTCTGAGCGGTTTACAATATATAATAAATGTAGCATAAATAATGAGAAAAAAAGAGAAAAATCAGAGAAGTAAAATTAAACTCTCCATGGATGGGGTGAAAGGGAATGGGAGTTGATACACCACCTTTGGGGGGTTTTGCAACTACATTCAAAGCAGTTTACATATTATATACAGGTATTTATTTGTACCTGGGACAACAGCAGGTTAAGTGACTTGCCCTGAGTCACAAGTAGCTGCAGTGGGAATTGAACCCAGTTCCACAGGATCAAAGTCTGATGCATTAACCACTAGGTTACACCTCTACTTGTGGCTGTTCTAATATATGATAATGTTTCTCTGTTAATTTGATCTTGGTTGAAGATTCTTAAAAGCTGAAATAAAAATATTACGATTAACAGCAGAAGAGAATCCCCAGCTAGCTGAAATTAAAGACGCATGGCTTTAAGTTCCCTAGCCTTGGTTCTGGTTGAGCTGCAAACCCAAAACAGCTGCACAAGATGCAGCTAAAATTTAATAAAATATACAAACACAAGAACTTAAGTAACTTATTTATTCCCTGCTACTGTTAATCTGAATCACACATTCCTTGGTAAACTGCAGTGCAGGGCTCAATTCACAATCTTATAAAGCAAATTGAATTCAACTCTTATGAAGTGCATTTTAAACAGTTTCAAATGCTTTGCAAGAGAGTTAAATACAAGTTGTTCTCTAAATCATTCTGTGTAATATAGCTTATAGGCTTCTACATACAACCTCTGGTTTGAGCCTCGGACCATTTTATTAGACAGGATTAAAATGCAACATAGCTAGTTCACTTTTAAATCACCAATAAGTGTTATAATCACAGTTTAAAAAAAAAAAAGTTCTGTAACATTATTTCATCTCCTTGAAGGTGTGGATGAGGTGTTAAATTATAGAGTCAGTCTGAACATGTATAACTTGAACTTTACTCAGTAAATGGAAAATAGAAGCTTTAAGGAGTCACCATTAGACTATTTTGCTTTTGCAATACCTGCCCCACTTTCGAGCAGTAACAATCTGTACTTTCTGAAATCCTTGTTCTATTTGCAAACCATCCATGTGATTATATAAGTACCCAAAGTTATACTATCAAACAGAATATTTGCATAGAACTGAAGAAATTGCACGAAATAAACATTTTAATTAAAACCTTTACAACTATTTTCCTCTCAGATGCTCTACACCCCCCACCCACTCACCCAACCTTCATCCCCTCAACGCTTCTTAATACTTTGTGCATTAAAACTCTGGGAGTCTCATTTAGCTGCAGAAACTCTATTATGAAACAAAATCTATGGGGGGGGGGGGGGGGGGTTACAATGAAACCTATGTATTAAGGACAGAATAGCTACCAGCTATTTTGCAGCACATTTAATTTCAAATGTGTCTGACATGTTTCCATATGAAGTTGAATACAGTATGCTTCAAAGTGAATTGATGTTCTTTACTGCCTACAAAATAGGTGGTGGTAGAGGGCTCAACACGCTAATGGGAAAATTAGCACGTGGCCATAGGGAAAAGAGTAAAATCAGTCATTTTGCCCCAGCGATAAAAATGGCCTTAGCTAAAGCCACTTTTTATTGCAGTTTGGTAAAGGGCCCTTAAATTTTTTTTTTTTTTCTGTATTATAAATCGTGTGCACCATCTGCAAATCACACCCACTTTTTAAATCATGCACACTCTGTGCACTCTCCACAAATCGTGTGCACTCTTCAGGGACTGACACAATTTACAACATTAACTCAAAACAAAAAAAAATAATAATAATAATTAAAAAAAGAACAAAACAAAATTTGTAAAAACAGCATGGGAAACTAAGGGGCCCTTTTACAAAAGGGTGGTAGGAGTTGTGTCAGCTTGGTGCAATGGCAATTTCGCTCTACCGCTGGGCTCTCCCGTAGTTCCCACACTTGCCATACACCAATTCTGGCTAGAAAATATTTTTAAATATTCTAGCGCTGGAGGCATGCCTGGCAGTAATCGGGCAGCACCTCATACTGTCCAGTTACCTCTGGAGCCCCTGCTGCCTCCTAAATAGAAGCCAGTAAGGCAGTGGCATAGCTAGGTGGGGCCATGGGGGCCTGGACCCCCCAAATTTGCTCTGGGCCCCTGGTTGGCTGGCGGGGATCCCCAACCCCCGCCAGCTGAAGACTTCATTCTGTGCTGGTCTGCGGCGGCATCGCCGCATTCCCTGCCCTGCTCTCTTTTCCCCTCACATCGGGCACGCTCCTTTTCATGAAATTGAGTTTCACTAAAAGGAGCGTGCCACATGTGAGGGGAAGAGAGAGCAGGGTAGACAATGCGGCAGCGCTGCAGACCAGTGCTGGATGAAATCTTCAGCTAGCGAGGGTTAGGGACCCCCACCATCCAAGATGTACAGCAGCAGAAGGAGGCAGCGAGGTGGTGGCAGTGGGGGGGGGGGGGCAGTGGCGGCGATGAGGCAGTAATCAAAATGTGACCCCCCCCCCCCACCTTGGGCTCTGGCCCCCTCCCACCTTGAGGTTTGGATGCACCCCTGCAGTAAGGACTCCCCTAGGAAATGGCTGCATGGCAAGTATTTACCTTAACGCATAACCATTTCCTTCCTCAAAAGAAAAAAGCCTTTTACTGGTGGCGGTAAAAGGGGGCCTTGGCA